>NC_056748.1:589700612-589763112 GCF_019279795.1 Protopterus annectens
GGAGGGGTTGCACTTTTATTTTTTTGTATGAGGGAAGGTTTTTTTGTAGAGATTCTAGTTCATGGATATGGGTAATTTGAATTGTAAATATACCTCGTGGTTTGTGTCTGTTTTAGTTACTGGATATTGATAAATATGCTGTATTATGTACTGCAACTGATTGTGAGCATGGTGACGAACAAGAGTGTTGATTAAAAGCAAATGATCGCACATGTTGCTGAAGACACACTGCTGATACAGAATCCAAATATTATATATGCTTCTTCTTGAAGAATAATGAGGAATTTAAAGAATCATAAGGAAATACTGCAAAAATCACATTGTGGCCATTTGCTGGTCCATGTTTGACCCTCACACTACCCTCTGCTTTATGGATAAAACTAATTAATCAGTATTCTTAAATTATAATTTGTCTGAAGACCATGAGCTTTAGTCTTGTTTCTTGCAGCATTATGTGTGATGAATTAATAAAGGGAGTGAAAATAAATCTGAGATTCAGATCCTTTATTGCTGTCTGTTATATCAGAATAGTAAAAGCTTCTGCCCAGCCAAGATTTTATTCTGCATTTTCTTAAGAAGTTAAATATATTGGCATTTCAATCAAGACAATTTATTATACCTTAAATGTCTCTTAAGTTCTTCCAAAATAATGATGAAGCAAATCAGGTTATTGGCAGTATATTCTCATAAATCAGCCCCATAATCATATTGATTTATAGCTTCAGTCTTTACCATCCTGACTGATCTAAAACGTTTTAGCATTAACATGTTTCATTATGCATTTCAGATATTTATTTCACATTAATACATTCTGTTGATTACCTCAGAAACTATATACCTTTCAAAACCTAAATCGTATTTAGGTTAGCCACTGTATTTTGCATATATTTTAGGGGATTGAATAACTCACTAGTATGAAATTATATTACCTTAGTCAGCTAGAATAATGTGTAACCCACACCTTTCTGCTTTTATTAGTTTTCCTGCTGAATATATGACATTAGTTTTTGTATGTGTTGCACTTACTGCTGCATTCTCATTGCTCATGCCTTCACCTCCTACTGTCCAAAAATTCTGAAAGTGAAATCCAAAGGCTTAAATACCATACAAATATGAGTAACTAAACAAACGGTTGATAACTAGTAGTAACAAAAAACATGTGCTTATTCTATTATATACTCCATCACTGTACAGTGATGTGCTGTGCATTCTTGAGATATCATGGATATAAGAGATGTCAGATTATAGCAGCATATCTTAAGCCTGCTAAAAGGTTTAGAATTCTATTATAGCTGTAATACTGTCAGAAAAATGCATACCTTTAGGAACTACATGATTCTGATTATTTTTCAACTTTATAAAATAAAAAGAAATTATTTCTAACTCTCTTCAAAATGAAAAAGATGGACTTCTTGACTGCATAGAGGTGTGAGGCTTAGAAAAAAATTGTTTCTGCATTGTAATCTTGTCATATCCAAAATTACAAACCATTTAACTAAATGCTTTTTACAAATGTGTAGTTGTCAGGAAATCAGACTTCTTGTGTAACCTGTAGAAATCTACTTATTTTATTAGGAGACTTCCCTGAATTCCTGAAATGAGTATACTTGTCACTGTTGTCAATGTCTAATTTATGAAGTCCCTGTAATGGTACATATAACTAAGGCAGCAAGGTGACATTTACAAGTTGACATGATTTGGAAAGCATGACAGTAACATGGTCAGCACAGGATGTGCAGAAATGCATTTATTTGTTACAGTTTACAAAAAGTTAGGAAAAATAGGATCTGCTTTCATGTTTACATTAATAATGCAAACACAGAGCATGATACTGTCCTGTTGTGAGTGGTGTATTCAAGCAGTGGGTGTTAGTAAAAAATTACATTAAAACACAATGCCTAATGTGAAGAAATTCTGAGCTATGAATGCTCTTTTGGTAAACCACATGACTATTACCAATATTTTCATAATTAAAAGCTGTGAGATATACATGTGAACAAATGATTCCATCCTTGTACAAAACATTAAGGCACACAGTACTGTCACTGATGTTTGCCATCTAACGCAAATGGTTTTTGAGATACTGTGAAATTATTTGCATAACGGAAATAGATTTGGCAATTTCCCAAAACAGTAGTATGCTATTCCCTCTTGTCATACAACGTAGAACGCTCTTAAACAGGTGAACAGGTCTCCTACACTTAGAGACAAAATCTTCTGTTTGACCTTAACACTAGTATTTATAAAATAAAATAATCATCTGCAGACAAACCCTTGCTACTAACACCAGCGTATAGTTCATTGTCTACCAAACAGATATATTTTACATCTTTTATAATTCATACCATTTAGCAAATGATATATATCTAATGAAATAATTTTTCAGTAAAAGATTTTAGTGAAAAGCTCTTAAAAAGCAAGTGGTGTTCCTCGCTTAAAAGATCTCAGGAAGGAAAGAAGTTAATTAGGCTCCTGCTGTTCAACATTAAATGAGTTAAGGAGAGGAACATAAGCATATGGAAATGTATCCAGTGAACACCCACCAGTAGGGTATGCAGAATTGGTTTGCAAGGTTATGCTCAGAGAATTGAATAGCTGGAGCTCTTCATACTGGGGAACAGAGCAAATGAGTGAGGGGGAGCAATATTTGTGTACAAAAATCTATCAGGAAGATCTAAAATAATTATTCAAATAGTTAAAGGTCCATTGACATTAAAAAATGCATAGAAAATAACTTTTGATTGAGTAGAGATAAAATGTTAAAATGCTCTTTAAAGGAAGAATTTATAGACTAGAAAAACTCACCATCCCCCTCTGTAATGTTTCAAATGTAATTTAACATAAAAAGAAGTAGGAGACATAGTTGGCATAACTGTTAGATCTGTGCCTCTCATGCACAAGGAACAAGGTTTGACCCTGACCTTAGCCTATACCTGTATGAAGTTAAATTGTTCTCCTTGTATCTCTTTAGGGTTCCTTGCACTTCCAAAAAAATACTGAGTGCTCCCAACTCAGACTCACAAAAAATGATGCTGTAGGCAGCACCACATACTCTCAATGTTGTTTATCAGGGAAGAGTTTTGTGGACCTACCACTTTGGGTTTCAGCTGTGGTGTGCAGTATCCTTTAGACAGGAGAACACAGATCACAGATTGCATGCTGTGCCAGGCTAGTGTAAAAACTGGCTCTAGTTGATTTGGTTTTGTTGACTAATGTTGTCAAAAAATGGGTATAGGTATTTACCAGTGATAAGTGGATTGAGGACCCTGTCTACTCTGAGCTACTACAAGCAGCCATGCTCATGGTCTGAGGGGTCTTCATCCCTTTTTGGCTAGAGTGTGCCCACCATAAAGTCCAGCAGCCTTGGGTCAGTAAGATACTGGCCAAAAAATGTCCAGTTGCCCAGCTTGGGTTACCTGGGATAGGTCTGTTGAGCAAAAGCTGGATGTAGAACCAATCGATCTGCTAAACATGAACTAAGGATTGCTACAATCAGTATAGGTTCACTGACAGGATGGCACTTGGGAGTAGATGAGGCTGTACATCCTATGTATCCATGAGATGGATCTAGTTGACTTGATCAGATGGGCAGAATGTCGAAACTCTATCAAGACAACATTGTCGAACATTGCATTGGTATAAGCCAACATAATTAGAATCCAACACATCAAATACCATGGTAGGCCAGCAGCTCAGACAGCCATGGATAGTACTTTTTAAATCACTCTGCTCATTAGATGAATACATACATGCCTGTATACATGGTGATGCCTGAGCTGCTGGCCTTCCATGGTACTTGATAGGTTGAACTTCCATCATGCTGGCTTTCAACAAATGCAGTGTTCGAAGTTATCACCTTGATGGAGTGGGTTTCAAGAGTCTGGCCATTTGATCATGTCAACTAGAGTCCAGGAGACAAGATGGAAGGGCAGTCCAGCAAAAGCACTTTACTTGAGATCCATTATTTATTACTCAGAAGGAGGATACACTACATAACTGTGGTGATAGAAAAGCTCCAGAAGACAGTGAGGGATGTTATCAGATTTAGTGCCAGACTATTTTAATTTCAATAGCATGATATTTTAGTTTAATTAATTGAGCTGATTGTAGTGGATGTCTTTGTA
This sequence comes from Protopterus annectens, assembly GCF_019279795.1. NCBI lineage: Eukaryota > Metazoa > Chordata > Ceratodontiformes > Protopteridae > Protopterus > Protopterus annectens. Next base: position 589,704,737 of record NC_056748.1, read on the forward strand.
AATACTTTAGTTGTTTTGTTGAATATTATAATAATACCTATTTTTAATTACTTGTATAAAATTGTTATGATATTTCTCTTATATGTTAAAACAATAAACCTGTTTTGAAAAAAAAGATTTAGTGCCAGACTTATGGCAATGAAATTCTAGTATATAATATTCAAAATATAAGTCTAACAGCAGGGTTGTTATAGTAAGAAAAAGAGTGCATTCAGACAGCATTTGCAGGACCTACTAGATGAAGCAGGACAACATAAATTGGTGCTGATAATGAGTGACCTGAATGCACATAAGGAGGCAGTCAGAACAGGATGTGAGGACTGCCTGGGTCTACTTGGATGTGACAACAGGAACAAAGAGGGTGAGGCCATTCTAGACTTCTGTCTGACAAATGGCTCAATGGTGGCCATCACATGGTTCAGTAAGAGGCACAGTCACAATGTCACACATAGGAGAGGCCAACATGCAACTCAGATAGACTTCCTCCTAATAAAGAAAGGGCACTGAGGTAGAATCAGTGTTTGCAAAGTCACTCACAATAAAGCAGTTGGCCCACAGCATAAACCACAGGAATTCATAATTAGCTGCAAGTAGTGGTTAGAGAACTCTATAAGATCAACAGAAACTAGGCTGAAGACCTGGAAGCTGACTGGATAGAATGCAGAACAGTTCAAGGAAATAATCTGGGCTCTAGCATTTCAGGAAGAAGAAATATGTGGAGTTGAAAAAGGGTAGTAGTGCATCAAAAACACATGTGTTAGGTCTATAGGAAAGATATGCAGCCAATACCTGTATGGAAATAGGTACATACAGGAACCTGTTGGTAGAATGCAGGAGTCCAGGAAGTCAAAGTAAAGGAGGAGTGCAGAAAAAAGTGACAGAAAAGATGGCCCAGGCAAAAAAGGAATACTGGTTGACTAACAAAAGGCTGAGAGAGCAGTTGCAGTACGATGAATAAGGAATCAGTGGCACTCAGCCAGCTTCTGTAAAGTGAGTCTGTGAGGGCACAAGGAAACTCTATCAGGTTACAAGGCAAAGACAGACAGATAAAGACGATAGTCATCAGACACTCTTCATGAGCAATGCCTGCACACTATTCCACAGGACATCTAAGGTGGATGGAAGGAGTGCTAGCAGCAGCTTCTGAATGAAGAAAACTCCACACAAGATGTGCTGTCGCAGATATAGCCTACAATAAAAGAAGAGGAGTTCACCCTAGAAGTAGTAAGCAGAACACTAAGGAAAATGAAGCCTGGGAAAACAACAGGCTCAGATGAGGTCATTGCAGATGTGATCAAGAAGTTGGGTGAATTAGGGAAAAATTAATCCAGAGGTTACTCATAACATTATGGTTAGAAAGGAGTATCCCAGATGACTTGAGAATAATCATTCTAGTGCCAGTTTACAAGAACAAAATGGACAATCGCAACTGTGGGCAGTATAGAGGTATCAAACTCCTGTCACACTGCATGAAAGTTCTAGAGAGGTTGATTGATAAATGAATATGTAGTAGTTGTGAGCAGTTAGGATTCAGATCAGGATGCAGTACATCAACCTGATGTTTGCAGTGAGACACATATAACTGAGAAAAGGTTAGATATGAGGAAAGATGCATCTAGGCACTCCTAAATGTGGAGAAAGCATATGACAAGGCCCCAAGCAAAATGATTTGGGCAGCCTTGTGATAGTCTGAATTGCTAGGAACACTGTTGCAGGCTAAGTGCAAGGACACAATGGAGTGTTCAGACTCAAAGAAGGGTTCCCAGTGGGAGTGGTTGTGCATCTGTATTTGGCTCTGAGCCCACTGTTGTTCACACTAGTGATGGGCTACATTTGCAAACATATCATAGGAGGCAGATTAGCAAAGTTAAAATTAATGGCTGATCAAGACTTCAGCAAAGGATAGTTGTTTGAAGCTATTAAATGTTACACTATTTTCTCTTCTATCTCATTTCTCAGCTTCTTTTGACTTCCCCCACTATTGTGCAACCCCCGAATTGGTGTAAATAAGTAGCAGGGTTGGGGGGTGCAGTGGAGCACTTGTCCCCCTTAAAAACATTGTTATTTACTTTGCATGTTCAGGGATTATGCACAGAGTAGGTACCATTTTCGGTCAATATTTTAAGAATGAAGATTATTTTTTGCGAGTTATATGAATCAATCTAATGTTAGATCGACATATGCATGCACACACATATATACACGTGTATACAAAAAATACTTCCCCATACACACCCCACATATATAGATTTACACACACATATATATATATATATATATATATATATATATATATATATATATATATATATATATATATATATCTATATATATATATGGGTTCACTACATAATCTCAAAATTTTGAAATATCGAATTTCAAAATCTCAAGACCATATAGCTGAAACCTTTAAAAACCGAAAGACCAGAAGTGCGAATTTCAAAATCCCGAAGTCTAGAGATGTTGAAGTAGCGCTTCTGGTGATGCAGTTTCTAAATGGATAGGTGGAAGGTCAGATAAGTATCTATGTTTAAGTGTGTTGGTTAGGGGCTTTAGTGTGTGTGTAAGTGTGTGTTGTGACTGTGATGTGTGTGTGAGGGAAATGTAGATGTGTGGTGGTGTTTTCTTGTGTTTGTCTGTGTAGTATGACCTTGGAGTTAGAATATTTAAGTAGAGGGGGTGTGAGGGTGCTTTCCCCCCTGCTTGTATGTAGTGCAGGTTTGTGTGTTTGTGTTTTGGGTGAAGGTGTGTGTATGTGTGTGTGGTGTATGTTTATTGTAGTGTTCAGGATTTTGTAATTCACGCTTCTGGTCTTTCAGTATTTAGGGGTTTCAGCTATATGGTCTTGAGATTTTGAAATTCGATATTTTAAAATTTCAAGATTATGTACTGAACCCATATATATATATAAATATATATATATATATATATATATATATATATATATATATATATATATATAGCTATATTATGCATGACCAATACACAAGACCAAATTAAAAATAAAACAAAAATAACAGTACTGATGCAAAAAAAAAAAAAAAACCCAAAACAATAATATCAAGACAGCTTAAGGTGCAGGGTTAGGGTTGGGGGAAGTATTAGCATTAAGGTTAGGGTCAGCACCCATTACTAAGGAGGTCAGGGGGGCTCAAACAGCAAATGATAAAGCATAATGGGCAAGCCCCACTGTACCCCTCTACTTATTATTTATATTAACTTGTACTACAGTGAGGAAATGAAATCCCCCAATCCCTGCTGTATGTAGTATAGTCACACAGACAAAAAGCAAGTTTGTATGATCAGCTGATTTTTGATAATTCAAGCAGGCTTGTTTTTCTTTTTTTCAATCAAACAAATGTAATCCACATATACATACACACACATATATATATATATATATATACACACACACACACACACACATATATATATATATATATATATATATATATATATATATATATATGTGTGTGTGTGTGTGTGTGTGTGTGTGTGTGTATATATATATATATATATATATATATATATATATATATATATATATATATCTATATCTATATATGGGTCCACTTTAAAATTTCGAAATACTGAAATCCTGAATTTCAGTATTTCAAAATGACAGTCTTGAAAACTGACAAACCCGAAGCATTATAATCATGAATAGCACAATCCCAAACCTTTAAAATATCGAAATATATAGTTCAGCATCTATATTTTATTTTTCTACCTTCCACCTTTGCATAACACCTCAGAAACACGAACGTGCTGTACTCCTCTGAAAATACCATGAAACTGGAAAAACGAACAACAGTGCCATGAATTCAGCAGTTCAACATGTTATAATTGAAGTAGACATGTAGCTTTCAAAAACTCTTCAATACTATAAGACTTCTGATTGGCCAAAACATTTTTCAAACTGCTGATGACTCATCATTAGTTTACATCTCTTCGGAGTGGGTGGACTGCTACTACTTAGGTGGAGTCTTAATTCATCAACTCTATCCTGCTGTCTTGCCAGTGTCTGCATAAAAACACCCAAATCTGTGGCCTTCACCACCAACAAACACTTTAGACTACTGTGCCATGCCTCAACTGAATTTTGTGTGCAAGGCAAACAATGTATTCAGTTCACACACATTCCAGAAACTTATAGAGAATAGACAGGGAAACCGTGCAACAGAGGCAGATGTAGTTGTGAAACATCTCTTTCCTCCCCATCACATACCAGTCTCCAAAGTATTTGACAAGGTCCTGCCTCTCTACAGGAAATATCATCTTCAAATGTGAATATGCCTGTAATACTGCATCCTCTGGTAAAAATGCCAAAGCTATCAAAGACTTTACCGACAATTGTAACCATAAGTTGGTATTGTACAGGTATCTCAAACCCAGCTGCTGCACCCTTCGACACACGTTTCGACTAAAATGGAATAAACAGCCTTTAGATCTCACTCCATTAAAGTTAATAGCAATACTTTTCATAGCGGCTATCTCAAAGTCGTATAATACAAACCGCAGTTGTATTTCAAACCCTTGCTCTTCCAATAACTGAAAGACAGCATCCCACATAGCATTATATGCTCTAAGGGACTTTTTACTCAATAGACAATATAATAATGGCACAGACTTACTGTAGCCACCACAACATAACAAGACGTGAATGCTATATAACTGTCTGCAAATCACACCTTTATAAAAAAAGGTGCCGTCCATCAACCAGATCATTGCATTACTTAGATCGAACAAGTTATTCACTGTATTAAAGACTATGACTATATTCTCTCCACTAGCATCCATAATGTGTTTCTCTACAAAATTTCCTGTTTTTAGTGCATAGTGTTGTATATTTAGAGTCTGTAATGTAACATGTCTACTACTGGTAGCTCTACTAGTCTTCCGTCTTACCCTCCCTACTTGCTGAAGCAATGCTCTTCTGTTTGGAAGATGCGGGATAACATCTAAAGAAGTATACGCTAGTACATCTTCCACAACTAAATAGGGTGCATTTAGAGAAACAAGGGCTGTGTGTTTTAAGTCGGCACACATACTGTACCGCTCAAGTTCTGTAGGGTCCCCTGTATGTATGTGTGGGACAGTTTTAAAGAGTTCTTCACCTTCAGCAACAGGAGTGGTAATTAGCCTACCTTTGCACTTCATAGACATCTTCCACTTACAGCACCAATAATTCCTGTGCAGAGCTTTTTTCTCCAGATGGTAAACGTAACCATCTATAATTAGTACATCCTTTCCTTTCTAGGAATGTACTGTTTTGTATATCGCGCCCACATTGCCTGTTGGGGTAGAACAGTTAGATGCCATGATAGTGTTGGTACAATATACATCTCGTTAAAGGGACAGGAGCCATGTATTATACTTTTTTGGGATTGTGATATAGCTGCCTAAATAGGTATATTGACTTCAAACTATATATTTCAATATTTTAAACATTCGGGATTGTGATATTCATGATTATAACACTTCGGGTTTGTCAGTTTTCGAGATTGTCATTTCAAAATACTGAAATCCGGGATTTCAGTATTTCGAAATTTTAAAGTGGACCCATATATATAAGTTTGTAGTCCATCATAGCATTAGAGGAATGCCATCCAGGGCAGGTGTTTTACACAGTTGGATCAAGAGTCACCTTACAAAAGAGAGTGAGAGAATGAGGCAAGGCATCTGCAATGGACCACATTCACAAACTTAGGAAAGGAATGTTTTTGAGAAAACCTGAAAATCTCAGCTAGGCTTGAATTTACAAAATGAGCGTGTCTGTTTTAGGTGTGAATGAATCAACAAAAGAATTCCTGTCATATCACCCATTATCATTTACCATCATGACAACTGTCATGCTTATTGACAATGTTTTGCATGTATTACTACTCTTACAATAGCAACAGCACCCACATTTTTAATCTAGTGTCACCAATCAAAGCATTATATGCAGGGCTAACACCTATGGAGTGATAATAGATAGCCTGTATCAACTTAATCAAGTCACGGCATTCTCTGTCCCAACGTTTAAACAGATGGAATCATAAAAATTCCCTAGTAACTGCAACATAATTCATAACTACTCTACCAATACAAACCCGTGGTCCGCAGACAACCACCTATTGCTATTTGCAAAATCTAATGACTCTGCAGGTGACTGCCAGTACTCCTCCTATGTATCCAAAATCTCAAACTCTTTCCCTGCACTCAGAAACAAATACATAATGTCTTAACATTTAGAAACATCTTAAACATCTGATGAAAACACGGTCATTTTCATGCCGTTCACCGTGGTAACTCAATTCCTTCATCATTATCATCCTCCTCCTCATCTTCCGGCTTTTTTCCATTTTCTGTATGTGGTTCTGGTGTGAAATCAGTTGTCACTGTCTCTCAATTTATTACCACTCTCCTACCTTTTTTGGCAGTCATGCTTGACTGTCACTGGTCTTCTTTCACACAATCCATCCAGCTCTTTGCTGGATGTCCTTATTCTCCCAAATCTTCACCAGATCGTCTTCTGCTTTCTTGCACATATCTTTTCTCTTTGACTTTCTCGGCTATTGGAGGTACTTGGACTTTTGCTTTAATGTCATTTCTTTGTCTGTTCCAAAGTATGCATCCTACCACCTATCTCAGGCACTTTATCACTTCTATTGTCCTCAAGTGTTTTGCCTTCACTCACCAGGTTTGTGTATCATACAGTAGAACTGGTGACACCAATGTTTTGTGCACCTTCCTTTTCAGCTTCTTATAGGGTCATAGTTTCATAAATAAGTACTAGGCTATTGGCCCTGGGGCCTATATAAGCTTAGCCAAAAAAGTTTTCTGGCTTTTGCTACCCAAGAAATTTATTTTCATGCGCCCCCGTCTAGGTCTAGTAGAGTCACAGAAGTGATCCCGGGGTGAATTTCCTATTTCCCATCCAATTGTCGAGATTTGTCTTGAAGAGGGCTAGTGAGGAGCTTTGCTTGACATGAATGGGTAGTCTGTTCCAGAGCATGGGAAGTCTCTGGGATGGGAATCTATCCCTCCAGCATGTTCTATTTATTGTGGTGGCAAGGTTTATGTCCCTGTAGCATGTGGCTCGGAGGGATTGGGGTTTCTATAAGTGTAGCATGTCCAACAGATCTGGGTTTGACATGGCTTTGTATGTTAGGCAGAGGTAGCCTCTGAGTAAGCAATAAGCAATGGAGTAGAGCTCAAGTTTTTTGAGACAGTCTGCGTATGGCATCTGTTTGAGGCCAGTAATCCTCTTAGTGAGGTATTTCTGTGGCCTTTCTAGTTGTTGTAGATGTCTTGTGAGGTACATGCCAAATGGGGCATTGTACTCTATAATGTATTTGATGAGGGATGAGAGATAAGTAGAGAGGAACAATGACCTCTTTTTTTCTGGAGGTTAACTCCTTTGTAATGATGTATGCCACATAGAAGTATTTCCTGACTACTGTGGCGATCTGATTATCAAAGGAGAGACTAATGTCCACCTGTGTCCCGAGGTCTCTTATCACACTTTCAGTGTTTAGTGAGCTACCACCTATGTGGTAGTTCATGGGTACAGTGTTTTTCCCAAAGGGGATGCCAATGCACTTCTTGTCATTGAGCTTGAGGCCATGACTTTGACACCAAGCATCAGTCTCAGTGAGGCCCCTTTGTAGAATGTCCACATCATTAGGCAATTCTATTATAGCTCCTAGTTTGCAGTCACCTGCAAACTTTGTTAGGCAAAGACCTGCTGTATTAGCCTGGACTTCTGAAAAGTAGATCCCCAAACAGGAGAGGACCCAGGACTGAGCCCTGTGGTACTCCACTTGTCACTGGTCTGAAGTTGGATTTGGAGTTGGCTACTTTCACTGTGTGGGTTCTGTCAGTGAGCCAGTTGGCCACCCATTTTGTGACAAAGGGATTTATGCCCAGTCTAGTGAGTCTATCTATAATTCCAGAATGAGGGATGGTGTCAAAAGCCTTGGCAAGGTCAAGATAGGCTGTGTGCACCACCTTACCCTCATCCACATCTATGGTGACTGATTCAAAGAAGTCAGTCAGGTTTATGAGACATGACCTACCTTTTACAAAACCAAACTCAGTGGGGTCCAGAGTTTGGAGGTTACCTATGTCCTTGTTTATAAGCTCCAAGATGATATGTTCCATGGCCTTGAAGACCAGGCTTGTCAGGCTAATGGAGCGGTAGTTCCCAGGGTCCGTGGTGGTGCCCCCATTGTGAAGTGGGATAATAGTCACTGCGTGCCATTCATTAGGCACAAAGCCTGAAGAAAGCTATGATTGAACTGGGTGTTATTACTGATAGTTTCTTGTTCCATAATTTTCATGTAGTGGTAACGCAAAAGTTTTCTGCCTCACCCATTAACCTGGAATATGATCCACTTCCCCATAATGTATTATATCAATTTGCTCTGCTTACAGTAGCAAGCAACAGTCTGTGGAAGTTATGCTCTTGCAAAAGTTAAGAGGAGTGACGGAAAAGAAACACACTCACAAATACATGGTGTGTTTTTTCAATAAATACTTTCTAGAAAATACTGTTCTAAGTACAAAATGCAGTCTACCTACAATGGTGCACATAGATTATTTCTAAAGTTTAGGTCTGTGTGGCCTTTTCTAGTCAACATAATGTTAGTATTTCTTTACATTGATTGTACATTTTTTTTACTCAAAACTTGCTACTATAATAAACACTTATAGATAACAGCCTTTTGCCTTCATCGCTCTTTACCCTACAGAGTATCCATGGTGGTGCAGCAGTTCGCGTTGTCACCTCACAGCAAGAGGTTCTCCCGTTCGATTCTCGGCTGGAGCACCTTCTGTGTGGAATCTGCATGTCCTCCCTGTGGTCGAGTGACATTAAAGACATGCAGATAGGTGCGAGTGTGAATGGGCGTGCCTGCATTGACGGCTGGGCGTTGGACTGGCAACTCTGCACCATATAAATCCACTGCCAATCATTAGCGGACCAGAGTTCCACTGAGGCAACCCCTAACCGGGAAAAGCCGAATGTCTTTTGCTCTTTAGCATACAGGCAAGGGTAATTTGATTAGTTTTTCCTTTGTAGGACAATTCCTATCAATTTCTTCTGACTTCAGGGCCATTTTCCGGACTGCCTTCATCTTTCACTCATACCTCCTTAGAGACTCCTCTTTAGAACCAGAAATCAAGAAATCTGACTACGGCAACCGGTAATGACCATGATATATACCTAGACTTAGATGTTTCTTCTTAGGTGTGATAGAGAGTTGCCTGTCTCTTGTTTGCCTCAGACTTAGAAGCTTTGTATTTCTCACTCTGTTTCACTGCTTTGTCTGCCTAATTAAGATTATAACATTTAGAAACTCTGTAGCTCTCACTCTCTCTCTCCCTCTGACACACACACACACACACACACACACATACACACACACACACACACACACACACACACACACACACACACACACACACACACACACACACACACACGTCAGTTGCCTGTGTGCTTCTGAATCTGTATTTATTTTCTATGGCAATTTTTCAGGTAAAAGCAGATCGATCTAATATTAATAATATCCATTTCTTAACCAGTTTGGCCCACATGAGCCACTGTCCCTTTTCAGAGCTGACCCAATAGCAATGTCTAGTTAAGTGACTTGCTCAAGATCACACAGTAGGCAAATGAGGGCTGATGGAATAAAACCCTGTACCACAGGAACTGCAGCTCACGTCTGTGTGAGCTGCAGACACTACACCACAATTATAATTGTGCTTCCCAAACATAGCAGTCATTTTGCCATAGTAATCTGTGGTGTTTGCAGTAATAAAATCATACTATGCAATCAACTTTCTTTTTTTTGGCAAAGCTTATTAATAGGGTCAAAAAGTAGTTGAAAAAATGCAATCCATTCACCACAGTCGTTCTAGTGCTCAGTCCATAGTTGTAATATTACTTTGTACAAAGCTTTTCAAAGCAAACCAGTACTTACAGTCATCAATATTTTAACAGACCTTATCACACAGTTATGGTAAGTTACAAGAGTTTCTCAACAGCTTCTTTCCCTGTTCAAACTTCTTTGACACTTTCTGGACTTCAGATTTTAGAAAAGCTTTTAGACTGGCTTCCTATTTTAGACACAGCTCATTAGAACTCCTCTTTGGCACCCTCTCTCAAATGAGAGGTCAAAATCTGATTTTTTTTTCCATTTAAAACTGGCCATTATATACCGTATGATTCACCTGCTTTTCATTGGTTGCTGTGAAACCTTGCTTTGTTTTGGTTAAACTGTCTGTCCTTACTTCTGTCTCTTGCTGCAGTCTGTGTTAAAGGGAATGCTAGTAAACCCGAACCTACAATAAGCAGTGCATTCTACAGGCATAGCAGTCGCACCATTGAGTGACCCCCCCCACACAATGTAGAACCAGCAATTCTGGCATTCTCAGATAGAGTATACACAATATGCAGTCATCTACTTTTACTTTACTATAGCCTTGGTGATGCTGGAACTGGAGTATCAAAGCCCATGTCCACAATGTTTGTCACAGTTTTACTGATGGTAGACTCATTTGGAAGGTGCACAGTCAGAAGTTAATACAAATATTTCCCTCAATAAATAGGGTTTAGAGTGATAATGGCCCATGTTAAGACACAGCATTCCTCCACAAGAGATGAACAATGCCTTTCACCATTAGACTGTGCTCATCCCCATCTATAGTCTAAGACAAAACTGCACCTGTTTGCACATCAGAGGTGTCTGTGTGCATTAAGAATTGTTTTGAAAAGTCATGAAACTATTAGCATTGGTTTTGAGCACAGCATATCTTTTTTTAGGTGTCTAAAAGCTTGTTCTGCTGTGTGTGTGGGGTGTCGCTCGTCTTGTGTAGCTAGTTAAGACGATGAGGCTTGGGTGTTCATTTATATACTTTATTGCATACAAACACATCAGTATTGATAGCAGCAACATAAAATATAAACAAAACCGACTGACTGCTACACATACATACATGCTTACACCTCTGCAGCTCACTACAAAATGGCAGCCTTGCTTGCATGTGCTCAGTATTTATATAGGCATGCAAATTATACAGACAATAATGAATAAATAACATTCATGTCCAAGTTGTATCAAGGTGTGGAAATACGACCTGATCTTGTAATGCAGCAGTAAGGACTGGGTTTAGCAACAGGGACATTTATTGGTGAATGATCTGTTTTAGGACTGTCTGTGATTTTCTCAAGAACAGGGATATTTGCTGGAATGTCCTCTGGGACTGGAACATTGGATAAGTCACAATAGGAACTAGAGTCTTTATCACAGGCAAGATGCTGCAATACTGGCTCAGACCTGGTACTAAACATTTCTGATTCAGTCCTAATTCTATTCCTTGCATTTCCATTATGTATAGTCTTGGTTGTGGACATAAACTTTTCATGACTCCAGTCCAATCAAATCCTACTTTATGCTGTCTGCATCCTCACTATCTCCCCTTCTTGTAATGGATTGAATGGTTTGCTGGTCTTATCATAGTAATACTTCTGGGACAAACACTTTTTCAGGAGTTGAGCTTTCACTGCTTTGTTGTTGTTATCACATGAAACCAACAACTTGATACTGATTGGTAGTGTGGTTTTGGTTTGTCTTTTCATAAGCCTTTTGGCAGTTGAACCAAGATGATTATCATGAGGAATGTTTCTGAAATTCAGGAGATTCAGAAAAATATTGGCATTGTCTCATTTTGACTTATCTAACAGCTGTTTTGCACTTTGAACTGCATGTTCTGCCAAACCATTTGACTGTGTAACATGAAAAAATTCACTCTTCAGCAAATCTCTTGAACTGCTGGCTTGTAAACTGTGCTCCCCTGTCAGAAATAACTTTGCGCGGACTACCATGGAAAGAAAAATGTCTCTTCAACTTAGTAATGACAGTACTGGATGTGAGATTACACAGCAGGTCAGTCTCAAACCAATTTGAATAAGAATCTACTAACACCAAGTAATGTTGACCATTCCATTCAAAAATGTCACTGTCTACTGTTGAACAAGGTAGTTCAAGAATCTGCCTTAGCTGAAGGGTTTCTTTCTCCTGATGTGGTTTAGTACTATTACAGACAGAACAAAACGGAAGTACTCTGTCAATATCTCTTGACATAGAAGACCAAAATACTAGTACTCTTGTCTTCTTTTGGTAGAATCAGTTCCTGGATGTCCATGATGCAAGATGTTAATATATTCTTGTTGCTAGGGTTTTGGAGCAATCACTTTTGGACCTTTCATGATGACACCATTGCCAGACAAAATCTCATCTCTGTACATAAAATATGCTTGCACTTCTAGTTACAAATAAAATTGATTTGATGGGCATCCTTCACTGATAAAGTGCTTGAGCTTCTGGAGAATTGACTCTGAAGCTGTATGAGTTCTATGCTCATCAAGACACGTGGAAGAAACATTTCTCACTTCCATGACTTCAAAATAAGGTTTCTCATGTTCAGACTGTTCAGTGGTATTTCTGGGTGATCTGGATAAAGTATCAGCAAGCTAAAGAAGTTTGCCTTTTGCGTAAACAAGATTGAAATTATTCTTCTGTAATTTCAACATCATGGGTTGCAATCTCACAGGAGCTGTATGCATAGGCTTTCTCAAAATAGTGACTAGAGGTCAGCCATAAATATAATCATAGAACTTCAAACATAATTGCCAAGAGGTCTTACTCTGTCTGGGCATACTACATCCCGGTTTGGGTTAGAGTTGTCAATGCATAGGCTACTGGTCTACCCTCTTTTTTTTTCTCAAAAAATGTTTTATTGAAAAATTTAATTTGATAACTCAGTAATGATAACCATAAGAAGGAACTTTATGTTGTTAAATATAAAATAAATATTTCATTAACAACACAAAAACAGTAACATTAACTATTTACAAGGTGTCTACACGAATAAGAAAAGTGTCAATAATGAACTTTGTATTAATTATTTTCAGTTTATAAATCCTTTGTTTGTTTGTAGTTTGATTATTAAATTCTTAAGTTTGATCCATGAGTTAAGCGTAGACGTTGCTTTAGAGGTTCTTCTTTTGATTGATAATATCTCCAGTTGACAGGTTTTGGTTGCAATATACAGAAAGTCCTTTATTGATGGTAATGAGACGTTCTTCAATTTGTTGTGACTACTTTTCTTACAAAAGTCAGAAGACTCCAGAGTAGAGAATAATCATTTTCCATGACACATGAAGGAATTGGTGCATTAAAAAGAATTAAGGAATTAAATATCAGTGAATAATGCTTGTATAAAAATAAAATTAACATCCTTCCAAAATGATTTAATTATGGTAAAGTCACAGATCATATGTTGCCAGTTGGTTTTAATATCTAAACCACGCCTCCAGCATTTGGTTTTCTTGTTAAACATGAGTTCAGTTTTGTGTGGGGTGATGAGTGTTTTATGCAAAAATTTTCAGCAAAATAGTTTTTATTTAGAAGACATTGTGGTTTGAGTCGAAGATGGGGGCAATTATGATTTTCTCACTATTACTTGGATGGCAATTCTTAACAATCCTAAAATAATCCCAATATTTATCTTTACATCTTTTTTATCTTTTATTATTAATTTTGTATATTTTAGGTAGTAGTCCTTTATCTGTGACATCCTGATGTATCAGTAATATTAAAAGATCTATAAATGTAGGTTTCTCTTCTTTAGTTGAGATATGTATCAGATTTTTTTTTCTGTGTGTAGCCTACAATTTTGTACATCTAACCACATGTCATTATGTATGTTAAATTTATTCAAAATATAATCTAAGGTATTCCTTTTTTCTTTGTTTATAAACTGATACCAGTATATCAACTGTTTGTCTTTAAAAGCATTAATTATAGATGTATTAAATGTGTTAATATTATTTTGTGTGTACGCTATAGGGAATGCCAAAAATAACCATGCTTTAATATCATATATATTTGTAAATAATGTTTCTGAAATTACTCATTGTAGTAAGAATGAAGCTTGAATTTATCACTATATTTTGATGTTCTAAAATAAAGTATTTTAGGATCCAAAAAAAGTTGTTGTTGATTAATTTGTTGTGACATTTGTACTTAGTGCGGTTGCTGTTTAGATATATACTTTCATGTATATCTTTCCATTTAGCAAAATAGTTCTTATTTGTTCAGTGAATAATAGTCTTTATAATACTTGAGTTTGAATATAATTCTGTGTTATGTAGATCTTTTCCCCCTTATAACCAGGATCTTAAATGATGATTAAGTGCCAGTCTATGTTTGTTGGGATGCCAAATAAATTTAACGATTAATTCATTGAATTCTTTTACATACTGTTGTGGAATCAGTAGAGCCAATGACTGTATAACATATAGTAGTTTTGGTAAGAATACCATCTTTATTATTAAATATCTTTCCTCAGTCGTTAATATAAATTTATTACAACTGTTACTTAGAGTTTTAATTTTGTTTAAACAAGAGGAGTAGTCTATATTAATGATATATTTTATGTTTTTAGTTAACATAATTCCCAGATAGCTTATTTTATATATAAAAGTTTTTTGACATATCAGAATAATGAGTGTTTATACATAAGATTTTTATTTTGTCCTCATTAAATGAAAGGCCCAATTTAGATTGAAAATTTTTGATAATTTTGAGAAGACAAGAGAGTTCTTATTATCTTTCAAGGTTAATAAGATGTCATTGGTAAATAGAAGTATTTTTGAATTTATGTTACGATCAAACTGTATAGCTACTATTAACAAAACATAGTTCCAATTAACTGTGTTGAAAGCACTATTAATATCCAAACTTACTAAGGTTAAATTGTCATTTATATTGTTTGTATAGTCAATTGTTGTTAAAATTCTTTTTATATTGTCATAAATGTTTTTGTTTCTTATAAAACCCTTTTGATCATTATAAATTAACCCTGGCAGAAATTATTGAATTCTGTCTGCAATCATAGACATAAATATTTTGTAGGCCACATTTAACAGTGACATTGGTCTGTAGGAGGTACATTTTGTAGGATCCTTGTCCGATTTCAATATTGGTTAGATAAGTCTGTATTTCCAAGATGGTGGGACTTTTTCTAAAATTTTTTTACTGTTTGGAAAGTATGAAGTAATATATTTAGTGCATTTTTGGTAATAGTTTATAGAGTTCAGGTATTATGCCATTGTTTCAAGGGGCTTTATTAAGTTTTAATTTATTGATTTGGTTTGTAAGTTCAATCATTGATATGGGTTTATCAATTGTTTTCAGTTGTTGATCTGTTATCTTCTTTTTAGTATATTTACTAATAAATGCTTTTAGTGTTTCTTGTTGGTTATTGTGGTTAAGTTTAATGAAATGTTTTCTGAATTTGTTTAGAATATCTTCAATTGAGGTAACTCTCCCCTTTAACTTCACTGTATAATTCTTTGATATGTCTTGTTTTGATCATTATTTTTGTCCTAGAAGCTATTTAATGTAAATATTTTGGATTTGTCGTATGATTTACTAGTTTTCATTTTTCTAGATTTATTTTGGTTTTGTGGTTTAAGGTTTACAAATATTTGTTTCATAGATCATTTATTACATTTGTCAAGTTATTGTTGCTCATCTGTTTTTCTAATTTTAGCTTATTAATTTTTTTGTTGTAGATCTATTAAGTCTTTAACTATTGTTTTATTTCCTTAAAAGAATGCCAACTTAGAATTTAGATAAGATTTAAGAGCATCCCATATATATATATATATATATATATATATATATATATATATATATATATATATATATATATATATATATATATATATATATATATATATGTATATATACTTCTGATACACCTGTTGTATTACTACATTATATATAAATTTAAATTTATTGTTAAAGAATTCCTTAAAGTCTTTTAAGTTAGTAATATAAGCTGGGATTCTTTTAATTAGAACATTTTTATTGTCATTCAAAGTAAAATTGAGAATTATGGTATTATGTTCTGAAATTGGACAAGAAACTATTTTAACTTTGTTTAAGTGTTTAATAACTGGAAACAAATACTCTGTCTATTTTGGAATGGGTGCCATGTCTATTCAAAAAGTGAGTAAAAAAGAGAGAGTCAGTAACTAAATGTTCATTAGTATCCTTTAAGTCAATAACGTTACTAAAATCTATTAAAGGTTTTGCTGTAGCTGTTATTCTGTGTCTCCATATGGCATTAGTATATTTTTCATTAAGGATACAATTAAAGTGTCCTGTTACAATAAGGCTTCCCTTTGTGTTCTGTAATATCTTGTCTAATTGAAGTTTAGCAGTTTTAACACCCATTCCTGGTATCCAATATATGTTGACAAGTGAATATATCTTTGAGTTAATTTGTAAATTTACTAAATATAACATGCCTTTAGCATCACTCTATGTGTTTAGTATATTTGGTAATGGTAAATTGTTTTTCCAAAGAATAGCTACCGCTCTTCTTTTCTGCCCAAGTTAAGAACTTGCCTCAACTGTATACTGTTTATTAAGTCTTACTATATCTTCTGTTAATAAATGTGTTTCTTGAATAAATATAACCATGGTGAGAATGTTTTTATATATTTGTAAAAGTTACTCCTTTTGCAACCACTGTTTAGTCTATTTATATTAAATGAAATCCATTTTGGTTTTGTCATCTTTTATTCTGAAGAACAAGTAATGTGTAACATTTAAGACACAAAATGTAATGATCCCTTCAAATCTAATCAAGGAATTTATACAAATATTGATGTTCAGTTTGTATGATTTCATAGACACCTGAATGTTTATGTATAATCCAAAACATTTGTAACCTAAAATAAATCTAAGTACCCTTCCCGTATGGAGTATAAAACTCCAGACTTGAAAAGCAAATCTATCCAAGTCATTCTACTTAACTGTAGAAGCAAAATTAGTTCAACCCAGCCATATTATAAATGAATTGCTCTATTATGTGCGTTAAGGAATTTGGATTGCCATAAGACTTATATCAGCTCTCTTCTTAATTAACCCTATATGAAATCCCTTTTTGCTATGCAGGTAGGTTATAATATTCCTCCATGCATATCAACGTATATTTAAGCTTTTTAAACATGTAAAAAAATATCTACTAGTGTATATAGAAATAAGTATAGGATCATTCACGTGTATAGAAAATCTTATGTAAACTTGATATAACATTTTATGTACAAAGAAATACATGCACTAACTTGAGTTTCCAAGGTATGATGTATTCCTCAGAATTATTCAGTGTTAACTTTTACCTCTTAGTCATAAGTATTTCTACTCTCAGATAATTTGTTGCAATCAATTATGAAACTGTAATAATTGCAATCTGTAAACAAAGTGCAACTACATGTGAATCAATAGTTTAAATATAATCTATTTGGTATTAATCAGCTATTATTTTCCATTTAGTAAAATAGTTAAAAAACAAGAAGTGAAAATTAACATGTATTATTTTGGTGATATATGCCATCGGTTCTATATTATATCATCGAACGTTTAAAAAAAGTGAACGCTGATTGCTCGACCTAATTTAAGCGAAAGCTTACAATCTCAAACTGTCAGATCAGCGATTTTTTTCCCAGGGGAAAAAATCGCTGATCCAAAACACATACACACAACACAAGCACACCAAACACACAGAAATCCACACACATACACCTAAAATCTGATACCTAACTCTACACTAAACTATGCACACACCACTAACTACCCACTTACCTTAACCCAAACCCTAACCCTAAGGTCCGTCACTATCGCACACTCACCTCACCCGCTCCCTAACCCTAACTCACTTAAATCCGCCCTAACCCTCATGTCCACTCAATCGCACACACACCTAACCCGAGCCCTAACCCTAACTCACCTAAATCACCCTAACACTCACATCCACACAATCGCACACTTACCTGAATCCGACCAGTAACTTTCCACCATAACACTGAAAATACTGAAGAAACAGAAACGGACAACCAAATTCTTTCCCTAGGAAAACATTTGAGTTTCTGCTGCTTCGATATTTTGCAGTTTCGGGAAAATAAGTTAGATCAATCAGCATTCACTTTTTTAAGCGTTCAAGGATATAATATAGACCCATACCATCACATGTTCATTTGACAAATCTAAATATTGTCTCTCTATTCTCAGATTTAAACTATGAACAAATGAAGAAAAAGAAAATTGCATCTAGAATAAGACATGTTCCTCTGTATCAGAACTCGGTTCATTTTACAGTAGAACAGAACTTTTGTATAAACATTTTGCAGAAGCAGGATTTACCTTCTGTGTATTACAGTAAAATTCATTTTCCTGTCTGTAAGTATTTTAAGGTTAATCTTCATCTGTACATAAATGTATACGTTGCCCAATGACAGAATTAGATAAGACATCTCTAAAAAGTGTTTTAATATAACTTATATGTCAGTTACACAATTGTTAAGATTGGTTATATATTTGATGCAATCATTTTTAAGCAGTTTAAGTTTACTGAGCCCTTGTCTCTCTCTACTTTCACTATTTAAAAGTTTGTGATATTTACCTATTTTAAAGATAAAAATAGTAACAGTGAAAGTGATAAACTTGATTTGTTTGTCTTCCAGAAAGAAATATACCGATATTTTACTAGTGTCTCTAGTCAGAAAATCCTGCTATTATACATAACATTTACACTGTTAATAAAAAATTACTTATATCCTCCTATTCTGCTCCAGCAATAGAACCATCATGTTATATCAACTATGTTATTCAAATTAGTTACATTTATCAATATAAGTAAATGAAAATTTCCACAGATCTTAAAGTAACTGAAAAACAAAACCTTAACATGTTCCACATTAGATATTTCCTTTGCCACAAAAGTTTCATCTTGAGGAAACAAAACTAGGTATTACAAGCTTGAATCTATGTTGTGGAATTGTGGAATAAGTTTTATTTAACTGTAGAATTAGCAAACGAATCTGAAATTTCTAAGAATGATGTGTAGGTTACTAGGTTTCATTAAAGCTTAGAAAACTGAAGGGGTATCATCCGTCTCACAACAGCATATCCTACAATACAGATATACAATGTAATAATTATGCAGCTGAAACTGAACTTTACCTCTATGCATACCTTTAGAATTATATGAATTTAATATATATTTGAGATACTAGTCAGTACATAATGTGCTGTATTCATTCAGGACATTTCTTTGTCTGCCAATGTATACAAAATATAAAGAACATTTAAACATTTAAAAAAACTTCCATAAGCCCATGTTTGCACTTCTTTCCCACCTTTCCTGTATATAGTCTAGTCCAGATACAGATTTGCTGTATCCAGGACTATTTGTAAGCTTCTGAGCCCCCCCCCCCCAAGCCTTTCTGTGTTTGTCGGAAGCCTTCTAGCTTATCAGTGGGAGAGGTAAACACTAGGTAGCCTATCTACCACAAGAGAAGTGGTTTCTGGCCCAGAAATTGTAGTTTATTGTCCGTTTGGCAATTTTTCCATCTCTTTCAAATTTCTGGTTTAAAATCCCACATTTGCACTTGTATCCTACCTTTCCTGCAACTAGTCTAGTCTAGATACAGATTTGCTGTATTGAAGACTGTTTGTAAGCTTCTGAGTGGTGCCAAAGTCTGCTCTTCAAATTTTCCCTTAGATTTGCTAGTTCTCTCCTCTCCTGCATTTTTACTAGCTTATTAGTCTTGGACTTTACCAGACTTCTTGTAGCAATTATTGTAGCACACAAATGTGCTACCAACACTAAACATTCTACAAGGAAACAGCTCCAGTACTTATTATTATTGCCCACCCCTCCAGGCATGTCTAAATGACAGTTCCATGTGTTTTCTCCTATAAACCTGGTGAATTTGGGCATCCTGAGGCAATGTAGCAACTGCCTCATGTACACCGACAACCCTCTCCTCTTACCTCCCAACACTCAGACTTGCGAAAGATGCACTTATATATCCAAATTGGAAGCCACACACTCTCCAGGCAAGACCAGAATAGCTGCTCAAGAGGAGAAGGTTAACACTTGCACCACACCACATGGAAAACATAGCCCTCCAGAACACACACCAGCACTGCCTTCCCATAAAAACACAAACCACACACCCACCTTCGTGGAGGCTCTCAATAAATATCTGCCCACACAGCAGAGACCTCTATGGCAGAAACACACTCGACCACCACAAGACAACACTAATCATGAGACACATAACTCTCCTAAAACAGTGTGCCACTCAACCAAAGCCCCTAAGGCAAAACAGCATTCCCAACACACTAGTCATATGTGACTTGATAGTGAGGCACACTGATGTCCCACTCACTAGGCCGAATAAGGAGAAAGTAACAGTCAGCTGCTTGTCAGGTGCCAGGATCAACCAAATCACGCACACACTCAGGTCCCTCAATAAGTACAAATATGACTCTGTCATTGTACATGTGGGTGTGAATGACTTGAGACATACCTCCCTGGACTACATGAAAAGAGACATGGAAGAGCTCTCGGATTATGTAACCCAGGCAGGTATGACCCTAGCCCTGAGCAGCATCTTACCATCACCCAGAATGATACCAACAGTACAAGCAGAAAATGATTGATTTCAGCAATTGGCTAAGTTTCTGGTGTCATTATAAGGGGATCCAGTATATGTCTGCTTGGAATGACATGAATGACAGACCTTGATGCTTTGCCAGAGATGGCCTGCATCTGTCACCCCTGGGCTTCCGGATACTGGCCAAGCCTCTTGCCACCCCTATAGTGCCTTTTTTTAGTTGGTGCTCCAAAGACCAAATTACCACTGTAACAGCTACAAACAAATGCAATCTGAGGGTCATGCTGTCAATGCTAGAAGTCTAAATCTCAAAATGCACTCACTCAAAGCACTCCTTAAAATGGAGACCATCGACATTTGTGCTGTAACAGAGACCAGGTTCAAGGCAGCAGAAAGCACACCTGCACTACCAGGCTGTAACTCATTCCACATCTCTTGGCACCAGAACTTGGACCAAATCTCCAAAGCCAGTAGTGTTTCCATATTCATAAAGGATGCGCACACCTCCAGACTGGTAGCCCAACATACTGCATCAGAGATACTTCAGGGGCAACTAACATTGGGTAAGACAGTGATTCAAGTTGTAGCCTGCTATAGGTCCCCAACCATGTCCCAAGACTCACACTCCATGTTCCTAAGCACCCTGGAGAATATTAGGGTCCAACCTAACACTCTTATACTGGTCAACTTCAACTACCCCTCCATTAACTGGGAAAACTACTCATGTACCAATACACTTGCCCAACATTTCCTGGAATTCAGTAATTCCAATGCCCTGTACCAGCTCATTCTTACTCCCACTAAAGGTAGAAACATCCTTGACTTGTTCATTACTAACATGGGTGACCGTTGGTCTACACCAATCGTCAGCTCCTCCCAGGTTAGATCCGACCACAAGCTAATCACCTTGGAAATCCACTCCCCCCTCCCTGCAAAGGTAACCACCATGAAAAAATTCTCCAAAGCTAACTTTGGGCTTCTAAAAACAGAGGTGACTAACTTCATGGCACCCAAGCAAATGGAGAAATGTTGCATGACTGCCGAATCATACACCAATGCATTGTACAAACATGTACACAACTGCATGGATCTCGCCATATCCAACAGAACCAAGATGCTCTCCTCCAAAAAAAGGAAGCCAATCTGGTGGTCCCCTGCCATAAACAAACTCTACAACAGAAGGAGGAAACTGATGTGGAATAAGGTGAAGTCCCAAGACTGGAAAAACTCCCTTATCAGCCTCAACAAAAAGTTGAGGTCCCTCATCAAATCCTCTAAAGCTAGCTATGAAAACAGAATTGCAACAGATAGTAAAGACAACCACAAGGCCTTCTGTAGTTATGTAAAGAATCTCCACGGCAATACCCAGATTTGCTCTGAGTTACTGCACAATCGTACTACCTATACCAAGCCAACAGATATTGCCAATATACTGGCCCACAGATTAAGTGCCAACTTTACCCCCCCCAAAGGACCAATAACAATACCAGTAGATTGCCAGGCACCCAATATTACTGCTGTTCAGGTTAAAACAACATTATCCAAGGCCAAGAATACAGATTCTATGGTTCCTGACAATATCCATGGCTGTGTTCTAGATGAATGTCAGAGTGAGTTGGCACCTCACCTGTGTGCCCTGCTCAATCACAACTTCACCTCAGGCTTTGTCCCTACTGAATGATGCACTGCTACAGTCAGCCCTCTCCACAAAGGAGGAGTGACTACAGATCCTGGGAACTATCGCCCCCTTAGCCTGACAAGTCTGATATGCAAAGCTATGGCATGCATAATCATGGACCTAATAAACAAGGATATAGGGAATCTCCAGCCTCTAGATCCCACACAGTTTGGTTTTGTGAAAGATAAATCATGCCTGCTCAACTTGGTCAACTTCTTTGAGTCAGTCACCAGAGCTGTGGATGAAGGCAAGGTGATTCATACAGCCTACCTCGATCTGGCCAAGGCCTTTGATACCATTCCCCACTTAGGAATCATAGAAAAACTCACTAAGCTAGGCATCAACCCCTATATCACTAGGTGGGTTGCAAACTGGCTCACAGATAGAACCCACAGTGTGACAGTAGCTGACTCCAAGTCAGACTGCCAACCAGCCAAGAGTGGAGTCCCACAGGGTTTGGTCCTGGATCCCCTCCTGTTTGGTATCTAATTCTCTGAAGTACAGGCCAACATGAAGGGACTCTGGCTGTCAAAGTTCACAGATGATTGCAAGTTGGGAGCTATTATTAACACCCTAAGTGATGTTGACATCCTACAGAAAGGCCTCACTGAGACCAATGACTGGTATCAGAACCATGGCTTTAAGATCAATGCCAAAAAATGTGTTGTCATCCCCTTTGGGAAAAACCTAGTTCCCATGAATTACCACATCGATGGTAGTCCACTGAATACAGAAAGGATTATAAAAGATATGGGAACACAGGTTGACAGCAGCCTCTCTTTTGACCACCACATTGCCACTATGGTCAGAAAGTCCTTTTATGTGGCACATCTCATTACTAAGGGTTTTGCATCCAGGAAGAAAGAGGTCATTGTCTCCTTCTACTCTTCCCTCATTAGGCCAATCATCGAGTACAATGCCCCATTTGGCATATACCTTACTAGACACTTGTAACAACTGGAGAGGCTGCAGAAGTGCCTCCCAAAGAGGATCCTAGGCCTTAAACACTTGTCCTATATGGACAGACTCAGAAAACTCCAACTATTCTGTCTCATATTGCTTACTTAGAGGTGATCTCTGCTTGACTTACAAAGCCATGTCTGACCCAGCTCTGTTAGAAATGTTACATCTGAAGAAATCCCAATCCCTCTGCACCACACACTCCAGAGGCCTCAACCTCATTACCACAATCAACAGAATGTGCTGGAGGGACAGGTTCATAACCCTGAGACTGCCCATGCTATGGAATAGACTTCCCATACATGTCAAAATGAGCACCTCAATGGCCTTCTTCAAGAGAAATATTGATGTGTGGATGGGAAATAGAAAATTCACCCTGGAGATGACTCCTGTGGCTCTACTCAACAGAGGCACTGGGAACTAAGGTCGGGTGGCACGATGCCAGGGTAATCATATGGGCTAGGCTTGTAAAGGCTTCAGGGCCATTAGCCTAGTACACACCTATGAACCTATGAACCTATATTAGTTTTTAAGATATAAATGAATGCAGTTGTTTTCATTATGCCCTCTTTATGTACTGCCTAGCCTCTCAGCATTATTGTTGTCAGTAGATCAGATTGATTATTTATTTGCTCTATGATCATTAAATCTATAAATTCTGTTTTCATTTAAAAGTAGCATGCTTAAAATATTCTTTTTTATGTGTAAAGTGTAATCAGTTTAAGCAGAGCACCCTCCTTACTTTGAGGGAAATACAGTATGACAATTAATGCAAATTTAAGCTGCCATATCATTACAGTTTTATCCAGAGTGGGAAAGTATAGGTAAAGCCATCACGAGTCATGCAAAAATCTTCTCCAGAGAACTGCATCTTCACATGCTCATCTAAGCACTGCCATCACTATCATCTCATGCCACCAACACTCTGCCTCATATGTCAACAAATCCTTCCACAATACTGTGCAACAAATATTTCCTTGTTCCTTCTTTTCTATTATTATTTTCCACTTTCAAACCCTTCCATTTATGTATATCTCCACATTTGCAGTTCATCCTGTCAAGCACCGAGCAGATCAAAAAACATCACTCATCTAGCTCTCGGCAACTATATAATGATGTAGAGTGCATCATACAAACTGCCATTAGTTAAAATTAGAATGTCCTGAAACTTTTTACCAAACAAGAAAAAGAAAAGACCAACAAAATGGTTCACATTACAATAAAATGTATCATCATTGCACAGTTGTACTTCATTCACTCACCTTATGTTGTTATTTGGCTTCAGTACCCTAGTACTTCACCGATCGTCCACTTATCCGGTTTATTAGGTGAGTAAGAACATTGCCTATAAATGGAAGATGACTTTACTTCATTAAAATTCAGTATTGTTAAATAAAACATCTACTTGGGATCTTGGCTATTCAAAACTACCGCATATACACATTTGTTTATGATCTCTTCACATAACACAGTTTCCTGCCACTAGAGTTCATCATTACATTGCTAATATTTAACTGGCCAAATGTAGTAAAACAATTATCCAGAGCAGCAAACAACGTTATGAATAAAGTCCGCTATTCATTTTCTGACCAAAGGCTTACTATCAAAGCTGCTCCACAATAATATTTTTTTCTTAAAATGCCAATGACACGACCCAACCTGTTTTATTCAAAAGAGTATAAGGACCACACAGGGCAGAGGTGAAACAACTGAAAAGAAAAGAACCACAAAAACGAATCCACTGCACTCATTGCCCTTTCCTGTCATAATCTGTGCGTGCAAACAGCTACAGTTACAAGCACCACAGAGCACAGAATCTCTGTGCAAAGCAGAAAATGAACCTTTCTACACAATCTACTTATAAATCAATTCCAAAGGCAGTTTACATTTATATCCGTACCGACCATACCAACCACCAGTGAAACACCATCTACATCACTTCTACCTAATCATTCCCCCCATGCCAAATACAAGCAAACATTAGACTGACAATATAAACTCAATCATTTAAAGAGCAGACATGCCAAAAAAAATTTGTTAAATGAGTTTACCTTTAACATATAAATTAGTTTTCCTTTTAGTGTATGGATGTTTGATGGGTTCTCTTTCTTTTATAAAGCAAAGACTGTTGTTATAAAAAATTGGAATTGAGCTTGTGAACATATATACATTATACAACCAAAAAGTCATATTTTTTTAGTTTCTTCTTCTTTTCAGCAGTTTTCTATCCATTTTGTTTTGCCATTCTTCTCAAAGAACTGGTATTTCATTCCATTTCTTCAGGTTGTTCAATTATTTTTTTGTTTTTTTATGAATGTTATTGCAGAATCGAAGTCCTCAAAGATTTTTATTTCATCAGGAAGAAATACTCTTAGTCTTGCTGGCAAAGGTAAATGGATTTTAATCTGTTTCTTCTTCAGTGGCAAAAAACATTTTCTTTTCGAAATAGTCACTGTCAAACTTTACTACCTTTAGTTTGATTGGATATTTTGCCCACGCAGTTTTAATTATTAATTCTTTGTCCTGTGAAGAAAATAATTTAACTATTACAGATCTCGGAGCTGTGTTTTTGTCAGATGGAGCCATAGCACGAGACCTATGTGCCCTCTCAGTCCCATATAACATAGCTTCTGGTAGTTCAAGTGTACTAGAGAACCAGGTTGTAAAAAACTTGTTAGATCATTACTTTCAATTTTCTCCAGCAGACCAAAAATGCGAATATTATTTCTCCAAGATCTGTTTTCCAGATCATCATTTTTTTTGACAATAGTGTATTCTGTTTTAAAAAAAAATAAGTCAGTATTACTTTCTTCCTCTGACAATCGTTTTTCCATGTTATTCAAAGCAGCTTCTATTCCTGTTATTTGTAGTTTCTGATGATTGAGAGTTTCCTATATTTGCTCCATCTGTTTTGTACAGTTGTCCTTGTAGTTGTCTGTCTTAATATCCATTTTGTCCATCTTTGTTGACAATTCTTGTATATTATTCAGAACCATTTGAAGCTCCTTATTGAGTGAAGTGTCTTGAGAATTTGTTTTAGAGTAGTTCATCTTGTCAGAAGAAATGTCTTTCAGATAATTGTTTGACAGGAAAATATAGGAATATTTAGATAATTTTTATATGCTGTCGGAGAGAATAGTTTCAGTTACTACTTTTTTTCAAACATAAAAAAAATCCAGTAAAACAGAAACAAAATTTCCTGTCAGAAATGTGACAAATACAGCAGAGCTGAAGAATTCTACTTCTATCTCCTCAGCATCTTTACCATGCCCCCACTGGTCTACTCTCTTGAAGAATGACTGCACCAAGACTAAACATAGAAGCATCACAAGAAAGAGTTACTGGTTTGTGAACATCATAGTATCTTAATGTAGGTGGACTGGTAATTCTCTGTTTCAGGACATCATATGCCCTTTTGTGTTGTTCTAACCAGGACCAAGTTACATCTTTGCATATACAGCTCTTAATGGTGCTGAAAGTTGGCTCAAATTGGAATAAACTTGCCTAGACAGTTAACCATGCCAAGAAAACATTGTAGGGATTGGGCATTGTCTGGTGCTGGCATTTCAAGAATTGCTGTTTGCTTGGAAGGATCTGGACATAAGCCTGAACTGGTAAACAAATGACCAACATAAGTAACTTCTTGTAACCTGAATTTGCAGTTCTGAGGATAAGATTCACATCATGAGCATGTTCTAGAACTTTCCCGAGGTTTCTGTCATGTTCAGTTTCATCATTGCCTCCTACAAGAATATTATTTACTATAATAGCTCATGGATAGCCAGAAAAAATGTGTTCCATTGCACGCAGAAGGACTTCATTGGCAGAATTTATCATAAATGGCGTTCTCAAATATCTGTACCTGCCAGAGGGAGTACTGAAAGTTGTTAGCAATGAAGATTTTTGGTCAAGATAAATTTGCCAAAATGATCTTTTAGCATCTAAGACAGAAAAACAGTGGCATTTGGCATAAGACCAGCAACTTCTTTGGTTGTACACATTGGATGATGAGGTCATTTTAGTGCTTTGTTCAAGTCCTGCGGATCAATACGTATTCTAATGTCATCTGATCTTTTCTTATGAGCAGCTATCATGGAGGATACCCATTCAGTTGGTTCTTGTACTGGACAAATCACTCCTTTCTGCACCATTCTGTTTAGCTTGGCTTTGACTCTATCCTGCATAGTTACTAGAACTTTCCTTACTGGTTTGATGACTGGGCTAACTTCAGGGTCTAACTTCATGGTGTACGCAATTGGAAATTTGCCTAGTTTGTCTTTGAAAATATCAGCATAAGTAGAAAAAATAGTCCGGGCGAAAGTAGAACAGTTGTCTTTCAAGCTTACATGGTGGACTTCCTTATTAAATGAAAGTAGTCCCATTTTCAAACCATCTCTGAGGCCTAATAATAACTGTATGTGGCTTTTTCCTATGTAAAATTGCAAGTCATAGCTGTTCATGGTAGAGTAACATGAAAGCACAACTGAGCCTTTGGTTTGAATTTCTTCACCACCATAAGGAACACGCTTTGCACACTTTGCCAAATCAAGCTTCTCACCAGTTCTTACACTGGCAAATGTTTCTGCTGATATAACATTGCACTTTGAACCAGTATCAACTTTGAATTCTATGGGTCTCCCATTAATCCGAACAGTACAGAATACCTCATTCTTTGCCTAAAAAACTACTGCATTTATTATTTCACCAAGCACTGACACACCATCAACATAAAAAATAGGGTCACAGCTTTCTAAACTGATCAACTTGTATCTTAGAATGTTCTCTTTTAATAAAAGAATGGACCTCTTTTGATTTACAAAATCTTTGAAAATGATTCCACTTTGAACATTTGTGGCACTGCTGACCAAAGGCTAAGCACTTCTTTCTTTTAGACTCCTGATTTCTACCACAATTATGACAGTTGACTATGAGGCTAGGTGAGGGCCCATGCTTTGAGTTTGCTGACTTACCCTTGTACTTCACTGAGCATGTCCACTTTACAGAGCATGCCTTAGAATTTGCTAGAAAGGTTCTGTGTTTCACTGAAGTAACCTGCATGGTTAGGCCTATATCTTTTAAACACATGCTGCATATTATCAACATTAGCTTTGGAAGGTGCTGGAAGCTTTAGTGTGAGCTCGCATATTTGACAAATCTCTATGGCCCTATTCAAAGTTAAATCACTGTCTCAAAGCAAAATCTTTCTCAATGCATCATATTTAATACTGCACACAAACCTGTCTTTTTATCAACTCATCTCTTAAATTGCTCAGTCTGCATGTTTTCGCCTTATTTCTCAAGTCAGTTATATATGCTGCAAAAGTTTCATCAAGCTTTTGATCTCTTGTGTAAAATATGTGCCTTTCCATTGTAATATTTGTTTGGGGGTTACACATCTCTCTAAATTTATGTTTTAAGCACTGTGGGTCTTTCCTTGTTTCAGCCAGTACCACTATATGGCAGTTTTTGTCCTCCCCTGTATACACAGCAGGTGCATACACACATGAACATTCTCTTTCAATGACTTCTGAACCAGCTAAATTAAGCAGAATAAATACCTTTGTACATGCATCTTTCTCAAAAAATGCAGCCTGTATGAAAATATTGTACTCTTGCTCAAAAACTCTCCAATTGTCTGCATATTATTATCAAATACAAGTGCAGGTCTGTGAAATCCTTCTGCCATGCCAACAAAGTATGCTTAAACACAATGCAAAATATGGTCCTTGTATTTATGTACGAACATGCTCACACACCAGGTACTTGTAACAACATTCAAATGCACAACAAACTCTTTGAAATACTGTACTTTGTGAAATAGTCTTTGAAATGGCTGTATTTTGCAAAATAACTGTACTGTAATACTGTACAAACTTGCAAACACTTTGTACACTAGATATTTGAATAGCTTTAGTTAATGTGAAAAAGTAGCACATAGCAAAAAAATACAGTTGTTTTCCTTGTTTAATACATTTTATGCGATTCAGATATTTTAAACACTTTTGTAACTATTTTGAATATTTTTATCAATATGTTACAGTTTCAGACATTTTGTTTAACTAGAAATTCATTTGGAGCATTCTGAGTGCTTTGTTTTGTAGTCACTGAGTAAAAAAGCATTTAAGAGAATTTTAGTACCTGGAATTTGTTTTTGACTTGTTTTGTAAGTTGTTTGAGTAGTAGGGATGATCCACTCCTTTATATTCCTCCAGCTTCAACTGAGTGCCTCATGGTCTTGACTTTGGATCCCATTCTGACATCATGTTGCTCATCTTGTGTAGTTAGTTAAGATGAAAGGGCTCAGATGTTTATTTATATACTTTACTACATACAGACATATCAGGATTGACAGCAGCAACTTAAAATATAAACGTACTGACTGACTGACTGACTACTACACATATATACATGCTTACACCTCTGCAGCTCACAACGAAATGGCAGTCTTGCTTGCACATGCTCACTATTTATATACACATGCCAGCTTACTGGAAAGCTTCTTAAAGCTACATACACACTCTGATCTACAAGGAGGCTTAATTTAATCTCCAGATGTGCTTGCTACAGAAACTTCAATTTCTCAGCAGGTTTTCATAATACATGTCATGTTGTCTCTTCTTCTGTTTTTTTTTTCCTGATTTCTTCACAATATAGTTTAATTCCCTTTCTTTTCCAATAATTTGAAATTGCCTTTGATTCATTGCAAATAATTTGGTTTCAGCAGGAAGAACTAACACTAGCCAACTCAGGTGAAGATTTTTTTCCTGTTTGGTGAAGATAAAGGAAAGACATAGCAGGGACTATAGCTTTGGTTTATCATTTTAATATCCTGTTGCCTGGCTGCTAGTGGACTGGTCAGCATGATAGTCAGCCCCAGAAATATGTAGACAGATAAACAGAAAGATAGATAGATGATGTGTGTGTGTGTGTGTGTGTGTGTGTGTGTGTGTGTGTGTGTGTGTGTGTGTGTAGAATCTGTGCTTATATTCTGATCCTGGTGAGAGTAGGAGCAGAGTGCATTGATTCCTGACTCCTTCTGGTTGGAGAGTGAGTGTCTTTGCTTAACATACCTGATTGGTCTGGTTGCTATTCGAGGCATCTACCAGAAAAGGGCTACAAGCCGGCATACCCTTGCATCATCTGGGACAAGACTATGGAATACTAAGCAGGCCTTGGCCTGCTTCTCTTCTTGGGATTGGTGCTAAAACCAACTAGTTTTAGCTAGAACTAGCCATTTTTTTAGTTTCAGCACTCAAAACTTCTTCCTTGTCCTCAGCACTTGCTCAGAACTCATTGTAAGCACTAAATAAACTACAAATTACTGCAGCACTCAACTTTCCTCACTTGTCAAGAAGAAAACAGTTCTTAGTACTTAAATTAATAAGCACCTATCCTGGCATGTCCATGGGTCAGCTCCTGGTGTTTTCTCCTGTCCACTTGATGAATCTGGGCATCTTGGGGCAATGTAGCAATTAGCTCATGTACACACTGACAACCCTCTCCTCCTACCACCCACCACTACAACCTGAGAGATATGCACTTATATAGCCAAACTGGAAGCCAGGCTCTCTCCAGCCAAGACTGGACTAGACAGTCAAGAGGAGAAGGTTAACACCTGCACCACACCACACTCAACACATAGTTCTTCAAAACCCACACTACCAAAACCCACACATAGAAGCACAAAGTATACAACCACATTCATGGAGGCTCTCAATGAAAAACTGCCCAAGCAACAGAGACCTCCCAAGCTGAAACATAGACAACCATCACCCCCAACACTACTCAAATGACACACAGCCCACAAAATCTGTGTGCCACTCAACCTCAGCCCATAAGGCAAAACGTACCCAGCACACTAGTCATAGGTGACTCTATAATCAGGCACACTAATGTCCCACTCACCAGGCTAAACTAGGAGAAAGTTACTGTCAGCTGCCTGTCAGGTGCCAGGATCCACCACATAACGCACGCACTCAGGTCACTCCACAACAAGTACAAATATGACTCTGTCATTGTCCATGTTGGTGTGAATGACCTGAGATGTACCTCTGTGGACTACATGAAAAGAGACATGGAGGAGCTCTCAGATCTTGTAGCCGAGGAGGGTAGGACCCTAGCCCTGAGTAGCATCCTGCCATTGCTCAGAATTATACCAAAGTACAAGGACAAAATGATTGACTTCAATAATTGGCTAAGCTTTTTGGTGTCATTCTAAGGGGATCCAGTAGTTGTCTGCCTGGGATGACATGGTCGACAGACCATGATGCTTTGCCAGAGATGGCCTGCACCTGTCACCCCTGCGATTCCAGATCCCCTATAGTGCCTTTTTTAGGCAAGGTTCAAATGCTAAATTCACCACCGTAACAGGTACAAGCAAGCAAACACTGAGGGTAATGCTACTCAGTGCTAGAAGTCAAAACCTCAAAATGCACTCATTCGAGGCACTCCTTAAAATGGAGAACATAGACATCTGTGCAGTGACAGAGACCTGGTTCAAGGCTCCAGAGAGCACCCTTGCATTACTAGGCGATAATTCATACCACACCTTTCGGCCACCTAACCTGGACCGAAACACTAAAGACAGAGGCATGTCCATATTCATTAAGGATATCCACACCTCCAGGTTAGTTGCTCAACATAATGCATCCAAAATATTCCAAGTACAACTAACACTGGGCAAGACTGCAGTCCAGGTTGTGGCTTGTTAGAGATTCCCCACCATGCCCCAGGATTCCCACTTTTCATTTCTTAAGATACTGGAAAATATTAAGCTACAACTCAATGCCTTAATTATGGGCAATTTCAACTACCCCACCGTCAGCTGGGAAAACTACTCATGTACCAACTCATTCACTCAACATTTTCTGGAATTCATAAATTCCAATGTTTTGGATCAGCTTGTCCACACCCCCTGCAGGGGCAGTAATATCCTGGACCTGGTCATTACCAATATGGGTAACTGGTGTTCTATGCCAGAGATCAACTCCTCGCTGGTCAGATCCAACCACAAGCTAATCGCCCTAGACACCCATATCCCACCCCCCATTAAGGAAACCACCATCAAAAAGTACTCCAAAGCCAACTTCATGCTTCTTAAGACAGAAGTGGCAAACTTCATGACACCCATGTAGACAGAAAATAGAGGAACGACTGCTAAATCTTACACAAATGCACTGTATAAACACATACACGAGTTCATGGATCGTGCCATCCCCAACAGAACCAAGACGCTATCCTCCAAAAAAAGGAAGCCAATCTGGTAATCCCATGTCATAAACAAACTCTGCAACAGAATGAAGAAGCTGGTGCAAAAAAGAGTAAAATCCCAAGATTGGAGGAACTCCATGGTCAGCCACAGCAGGAAGCTGAGATCCCTCATAAAATACTCCAAAGCCAGTTATGAAAATAAAATTGCCACTGATTCCAAAGACAACCACAAAGCATTCTACAGCTGTGTCAAGAATCTTAATGGGAATACACAGATCTGTTCTGAGCTGCAGCACAATGGCACTAAATATACAGAACCAACTGATATTGCCAACATCCTGATAGATAGGTTCAGTGCTAACTTTATCCCCCTTTCACCCTCCAATGGGCCCATCTTAATACTGGAAGAATGCAAAGCCCCTGTAATCATGGATGAGTAAGTAAAGACCGCACTCTCCAAACCCAAGAACACAGCATCCATGGGACCAGACAACATCCCAGGCTGCATACTGCACGAACTACAGAACGAACTGGCACCCCACCTAAGTATCATGGTCAGTCGTAGCCTCACCTCAGGCTATGTGCCTAATGAATGGCACACAGCGACTGTTATCCCACTCCATAAAGTGGGTGCCACCACGGACCCCAGAAACTAATGCCCCATTAGCCTGAAAAGCCTTATCTGCAAGGCCATGGAACGTATCATCTTAGAGCTTATAAACAAAGACATAAGTAACCTCCAATCCCTGGACCCCACTCAGTTTGGGTTTGTAAAAGGTAGATCATGTCTACTAAACCTGATTGACTTTTTTGAAGCAGTCACTAGAGCCATAGATGAGGGCAAGGTAGTGCACACAGCTTATCTTGACCTTGCCAAGGCTTTTGATACAATCCCCCACTCTGGAATTATAGATAAACTCACCAAACTGGGCATAAATCTCTATGTCACAAGATGGGTGGCCAACTGGCTCACTAACAGAACCCACACAGTAAAAGTAGCTGACTCCAAGTCCGACTTCAGACCAGTGATGAGTGGAGTACCACAGGGTTCGGTCCTGGGTCCTGTCCTGTTCGGCATCTACTTCTCTGAAGAGCAGGTGAACACAGAAGGTCTTTGGCTAACAAAGTTCACAGATGACTGCAAACTGGGAGCCATAATAGAATCACCTAATGATGTAGACATTCTACAAAAGGGCCTCACAGAGACAGATGCTTGGTGTTAAAGCCATGGCCTCAAGTTTAATGCCAAGAAGTGCATTGTCATCCCCTTTGGGAAAAACTTGGTACCCATGAACTACCACATAGGTGGTAGCAGGAGTGGCCTTAGGTCAACTGGTGACCTAGGCCAAAGGGCTCCACAGCACCCCCCCCCCCCGCACAACACCTGGTGCCCCCATCCTGGTCTAAGTACACCAAATAAATACTGGAAAAGCACCCCTGTCAGGGTGGCTCCCTAGGCAGCTGCCTAGCTGGCCTATGCCTAATGCTGGCTATGGGTGGTAGCTCACTAAACACCGAAAGTGTGATAAGAGACTTCGGGACACAGGTGGACAGTAGTCTCTCCTTTGATAACTACATCACCACAGTAGTCAGGAAATCCTTTTACATGGCACACCTCATCACAAAAGGGTTCGAGACCTCATCACAAAAGGGTTCTCCTCTAGAAAAAAGGAGATCATTGTTCCTCTCTACTCATCCCTCATCAGACCCATTATAGAGTACAATATCTCGTTTGGCATCTATCTCACAAGATACCTACAACAATTGGAAAGACCACAGAAATACCTTACTAAGAGGATTACCAGCCACAAACAGATGCCATACATACGCAGACCATCTCAAAAAACTCCCGGCTGTACTCCGTCGCATACTCAGAGGTGATCTCTGTCTAACATACAAAGCTATGTCAAACCCAGAGCTGTTGGACATGCTTCACTTAAAGAAATCCCAATCTCTCCGAACCACACGCTCCAGGGACCTAAACCTTGTCACCACAATAAACAGAACATGCTGGAGGGATAGATTCATGTCGCAGAGACTTCCCATACTCTGGAACAAACTACCCATTCATGTCAAGCAAAGCTCCTCATTGGCTCTCTTTAAAAAAAATCTTGATGACTGGATGGGAAATAGAAAATTCACCCCTGGGATCACTTCTGCGGCACTGCTTGACAGGGGCACAGGAAAATAATTTTCTTGGGTGGTGAAAGCCAGGGAACCTTTTTGGCTAGGCTTATATAGGCCCCAGGGCCGATAGCCTAGTACCTACCTATGAACCTATGTGTATCCGCATTAACATATTTATAACTATGACTATATATATATATATATATATATATATATATATATATATATATATATATACATACACACACACACACATAGATATAGATAAAATGTAGTATTTACATACATAATATGGTGTTTAATTTATACATAATTTAAATGGCACAGCCATGTTTTACTATATCTTCACCTCTCTCTCTCTGTATAGATGTAGCATGCATAGTGCCCTTAAATAACATATGTAGCATATGAAGTATGTATATGATGGAGCTGTGCTTTACTTAGTTTCTTTACCATCCAAAATACAGATTTAGATATCACAAATCTATTTCCTTTCCTTATGAATGCATGACAAAGATTACCCATCTTGAATGGCTGAATATATTTATTTATTTATTTATTCCAGTTTGGTGACCTGGGAGGTCCACTGGGCTCAAGAGCCCATTTTTAGTGGAGGCCCGGGGAGAAAAGCTCCACAATACAAAGTTACATTACATAGAGAATTACAAGAAAAATATTTGCACTGCAATCAACAGGTAGTATTACAGTCAAAACAGGTATCATTCAGTAAAGACAGCAAAACTATTAAAAATATTTCAAGAGAAAGACAGGTATACAGCATAATGGCTGGATGTTACTGTTTAGTTACATTTATAATCTAAGTATATGAGATAAATTAGGAAGGTATGAAGGTTAGCCAGGAGAGAAGGAGGAGCAGAGCTTGGGAGGTATGAGTTGAAGAGTGCAGTTACATTTCCTGTGAAGAAACAGGTAAAAATGAAGTTGTGTTTTGAAGGTGTGTGGATTGTCACAGGTCCTTAGAGTAGAGGGCAGGGCATTCCATTTTTTGGCTAGGGAAAATGAGAGTAGAAGCTGACCAGCTGGGCGCTTGGGTTTTTGGATGATTATAAGGTTTTGGCGAGTAGATCTAAGTGGTCTAAGGGGCTATATGGTTGAAGGATATTAGATAATGCAGGCTAGCTAGTAGGTTGGAATAATAATTTGTGGGCTGTGACAATTTGGAGGAAGTAAAGTTGATTAGGGAGTTCATGCCAATTTGAAGATTGTAGGGAGGTGCAGTGATGGGAGGAGGATTTTGCCTTGGTAGCGAATCTGGAGATTTTTTTGTAGCACACTTTCAGTTTGAAGGTGAGTGTGGAAGATAGATTGGCAAGCAGAGGAGCGCCATACAAAAGGGAGGGGAAGGAGATAGGTAGTGGCCAAAAGTTTGTCTGGTGGAGGGAGTGAGGAAGTGGTTGTTTCTGTAGAGTAGGCCCAGTTTTATGTGGGTTTTCTTGATGTTAAGTTGGATGTGAGTATTGAATTTTAAGTGTTCGTTGATGGTGACCCCCAGAAGTTTGGCAGAGGGAACGACTTTGATAATGGAATTGTTAAGGCTGGTAATTTGAAGTGAGTTTTTATCAATGGGAGTGGATTTTGAGGGAGTGAATAGAAGAACCTTAGTTTTGTTAGCGTTTAGTGAGAGGTGATTTTGGTGCATCCAGTTTTTAGTAGTTGAGAAGGCAGTTTGAGTTAGAGACTGAAGATCAGATAGGTTAGAGGCGCAGCAGATCAAAGTCGAATTGTCTGCGTATTGGACAATATTGGTATTGGGTATGGCTTTGTAGAGAGCATATGTACAGTTTCTTATAGTATCTGATGAATTTAGAATAGAAAAGAAATTAATTTTTCAAATACAATCACAGTGGGGATGTATCGTCACATACTTGTCTTGTGTTAAAGTGAAAAACAAAAATAGAAAATATATATTACTGCTGACATATTCTGAATATCCGAGGGCTTCTCATGTCCAATCACCTAACTGAAGTAACGTCATCTGAAAAACTTGTACCCATAATATGTGAAGAAATAGATTAAAAGTGACAGCAACTAGACAATAGAATTCAAGGATATGAATACCAATCTAAATGTCAGTTCTTCCTTTACTTTGTGCTCAGTGATAAAACTGCAAGAAAAAACATTTTTATACCTGTATATGAAAAACGCACATTTTATGGCCCCATTACTTCAGTTTCTCTTCTTTCTACTTCTTTGCATATCTCTTTCATTTTTCACACCTCTCTATCTCTTTCCACAACCATTAGATGGTGTGATTCAAGTATTTAGTCTGTAAGCCTCTTTTATTCTTCAATGCATTATGCCTTGGAAGGCAACAAAAGAAAGCAAACTATTATTAGCCATTTCTGTGAAAGTTATTTGTTTCTTTTAGGTCATGTCATTGCCCTGCCTCCTCCTTTTCTTAGAAGAGGCAAACTGAAAGATCTATCTTGTTATGCTGATATTTTTTATGTAATAATACTACCCAGATACTGCATATATATAGTTCCTTTTTGCTACAGTTTCTCTTGGGCAGTTGCCCTTCTGTCACACATCCCTGTTGTTTTCGCGAACCGCATTTTTTTACGATTATTCTTACACTCAATTTTCTTTAACCTTTGAGCTCAACTGACCTTTTGCTTTTTGATTTCCTGCATCTGGTCAAAATTTGGCTAGACTAAGAATTCGTAACAGAATATACATGCTGTAATGAAACAATGTGACTTTTTAAATGTTTTCCTGTTTCATACATTTTTCATATATCAGCCACCTTTTTATATATGATTTAGGCCCATTTGCTCCCTTTTTTAAAATATCTGCAGAAGGACAGCAGATGACCAGAAAGGTTGTAAACCCTGTAGCCAAGAAGAGTGCTTCATCTCTTTTTCTGCCCTCTTAGAATCTTTCTTACAACCAGGGCATGCAGCTCTTACTCAGTGGCCTGAGGTGTGACTGCACCCTTAATCCTGGAACCCCAGCATTTAAAGGTCAGGCCATAATTGTCCCTAGCCCAAAAGTTCTTGATTTGGCCTTATTCTCATTAATGTAAGAGTTTTCTGTAAACTGGCTAAATTGCCAGTTCTTGCAGACCTCACATACATGCTGCTGAAGTAGAGCACACAGTACCTGCTCATTTCACATGCATATCTCCTTGCATACCTCAGTCCCCAGCTACAACACAAAACATTACTTGGTGCATCCAAGACCACATATAACCCTATGTGATGCTGCCATGTTCCCACAGCTCCACTACTGGACAGTGGGTTGGCGGGTGAGTTTGTCTTTTTTTGTTCTCCCACCAAATGATTAAGATAGTGTGGGTTGTTGACTCCCACTTCCCATCCCCTTATCTTGCATCTACTGGTCACTAATCAAGCCCAAGTCAGTTGGGACACATACAGGGTCTTATCTCTTAAATCATGGAGCTGAGTGACATAATATACCTTTAGGTAAATATTTTTATATATTTCTACTACAATGGATATTGACAACATTTCAAATTATATGAGATATAATGCCACAAAGAAAAGTACGCATAATGCTGCTTCAAGGTACATGTTGCACTACTTCCACTATACACTTCCCATTTATGCATATCTGACACTCAAGGGAAACACACATTTTTATAATTTATTAAAACTGTAAAGTGAAACCCATCATTTCATATGGACCTTTTATAGTCAACCTTTGACTATAGTATATTGTTCTTGTGTTTGTGCCTTATATCTCCCATCCAAGCATCGATCCTGTATAAGGCAGCAGTGTTTTCTCTCTTCTTAATAAGACATAATGGTGTTTTTAACTCTCTCTTTTTATTTTATTAATTTATTTATGCTTTATTGTCTGGGATCATCCCACTAGGCCAGTGGTCCCTTTTAAGGGGAGACCCAAGACGGTATTCACATTTACCAGATCGAATTTCATCACGGCACCAGGGACCTTTTTTTACTCTTTTTGAAAAGTGCCATGGGATATTTTAGATCCATCTGAGCTACTGCTAACTCAAACAGATGGGACCTTGGATTAATTATCTCATGCAAAGGATTCATTCATACAGAAATATGGTATTTGCTCCTGATTTAGCCCAGTTCCTATATTCTTTGGCTTGAAATAATAGCCATCAATATCTTAGAAGACATGCCAATGACATAACAGCCACCAGTGTCAGAAATACTGGAAAGTAAGGTCCCTGGATGAAAACTTTGCACAGAAGAAAATGTATTATTTCTTAAATGTGAAAAGCAGATATGCAGAATCTATTTCTTTTATGGAAAACTCTGCACCAGGTAACTCTAGCACATCTAGTCATTGAGGTGGATGGTGAAGGTATATCATTTCACACTGTAATAATGCAGAGAAAATAAGCAAATCTGCCACAGCCTATAGTTACCCAGGCAGTAGGATGCCTCTGGGACTGTAGCACCCAGGCAGTAGTATACCTCTGGGACTGTAGTACCCAGGTAGTAGTATGCCTCTGGGACTGTAGTACCCAGGCAATAGTATGCCTCTGGGACTGTAGTACCCAGGCAGTAGTATGCCTCTGGGACTGTAGTACCCAGGCAGTAGTATGCCTCTGGGACTGTAATACCCAGGTAGTAGTATGCCTCTGGGACTGTAGTACCCAGGCAGTAGTATGCCTCTGGGACTGTAGTACCCAGGCAGTAGTATGCCTCTGGGACTGTAGTACACAGGCAGTAGTATGCCTCTGGGACTGTAGTACCCAGGCAGTAGTATGCCTCTAGGACTGTAGTACACAGGCAGTAGTATGCCTCTGGGACTGTAGTACCGAGGCAGTAGTATGCCTCTGGGACTGTAGTACTCAGGCAGTAGTATGCCTCTGGGACTGTAGTACACAGGCAGTAGTATGCCTCTGGGACTGTAGTACCCAGGCAGTAGTATGCCTCTAGGACTGTAGTACACAGGCAGTAGTATGCCTCTGGGACTGTAGTACCGAGGCAGTAGTATGCCTCTGGGACTGTAGTACTCAGGCAGTAGTATGCCTCTGGGACTGTAGTACCCAGGTAGTAGTATGCCTCTGGGACTGTAGTAGCCAGGCAGTAGTATGCCTCTGGGATTGTAGTACCCAGGCAGTAGTATGCCTCTGGGACTGTAATACTCAGGCAGTAGTATGCCTCTGGGACTGTAGTACCCAGGCAGTAGTATGCCTCTGAGACTGTAGTTGAAGATGATGTGGTTTAGCAGAGGTATTGTATAAAAGCAAATAAATGCACCCTGAATCTATTCCATGTAAAACATTAACTGGAGAACAAAAAAAGACTTCATTTTCTCAAAACTGTCTTTTTCTCCAAGGTAAAGCAATCTAGGAACTTGCTTCATAATTGTTGTTGGGGTCTGCATGGCTGCATAAAAGTTGCAAGTGGATTGTTCTTACCAATAAAATTATTGTTATGTCTTTTTCAAGTAAACCACTCATTATAAACAAAATCAGCAGCAAAGCAGTACTCCAACCATGCAGTCCATGAAATGAGTCCACCATGAAATATAGTAAATAAAACAGAATATCTATTTATTACAAAACTGGTAAGCACTTTCACATAGGAGCTTCTTAAGATCATCAAATAGACAAATACTGGTCAAGTACATTTAAATAGTATAAGTGCACCAATCAGAGCAGAGAAATATATATAACATAAAAAATATGACTTAAAAATACATGCATAACACAATACATATGCTTGGGGCAAATGCTACTTGACACTTAATCTCCTAGACTTTAAGGTGGACTTAATGTCAGAAAGACTGACAGACCCTTTAAAAGTAGAATAAGGGAACATGTATAGAAAATTAGAATCAAAACAACCACTAATGCCCTATCGAAACATATGATAGCAGAGGGGGAAGAGCATAGGTTTAGGTTTTTAGTGATAGATTTGGTTAAACCAACTGTGCGGGAAGGTGATATATGAAACCTAACTGAAAGTAAAGAAGTTAGGTGGATTTTGAGGCTTTGAGCAGATAGGGGTAGGGGCTTAAACAAAAGGACTTCCTTTAAGCCACCTTGAATTCTAGGAGATTAAGTGTCAAGTAGCATTTGCCCCAAGCATATGTATTATGTTATGCATGTATTTTTTATGTTATATATATTTCCCATATATATTTTATATTTTGATATGTATGCTTTTAGTTTATAAGCTGCTATGTGGGTTATGTGATGTCTCTTTAAATGTATTTCAGCATTGCGATGATTGGTGTTATCTGATTGGTGCACTTATTCTATTTAAATGTACTTGACCAGTATTTGTCTGTTTGATGGTCTGAAGAAGCTCCTATGTGAAAGCGCTTACCAGTTTTGTAATAAATAGATATTCTGTTTTATTTTACTTTATTTCATGGTGGACTCATTTCATGGACTGCATGGTTGGAGTACTGCTTTGCTGCTGATTTCATTTATTATTTGCATTTACTACTTAACAGTACTACGTTTGCCCTGGAAGGTGTGTTATTGTAGTTTTTATATTATTAAAGCACTCATTAGTCTATCTAGATCTTGATGAGAATTTGGCTAAATATTAGGCATTTTGTGGCATGATGGTTTTCATCAGGTAGAGCAGGTCTATATGACGCTATTGAATGGACTAAATAGCGAATGCTATTTAGTCGATCCAATACTGTCTAGCGAAGTCATGGAACATCAAATTTTTTCCCAGGAAAAAAATTTGGTGGGCTGTCTTCAGGATTTTGTCATTTCCTCCAATATGGTGCGATCTCGGAGTTGGTATATTTAAGTAGGGGGGTGTGGGGGGGGCATGGGGGCCAAATCCCCCCCCCCACTTAAATTTGTGTTTATTTATTTTTTTTACAGAGCAGGAATTTTTTTCCCCTGGGAAAAAGTCGCTGTTTCGTTTGTTCAATATTTTGTTGTTTCGATATTATCGGTACGATGAAATAGCATTCGCTATTTACATCGTACGATAATATGATATTGATGTGGTACAGCTGTGTAGCTCTGCATGACCACAGTATATTAAAGAAAGTTTATCAACATGAGGATAGAGAAAGGAGATTCTGTCAGTATTGTTGACTTCAATTAGGGATACAGACAACAGGCAAGAGGGGGCTGGAATTTATTGTAGAAAACTGGCAAAAGAACCAAGGTGCTGGGAGCAAACAACTAGAGAGGGAAAGGTAATAGAATGGGAAGATGCCAAGAATTTATTTGGACTGCAGGTTAGAGATTGCCTTTCTTATCAAGTATTGATATCAGAGTAAAGGCAAAGAGAAAGAAATCGGGGGGGGTTCTAAATGAAAGACCAACACTGGTAGAGTTTTAATTAGAATCTAGAACCTGTTAAAAAGGAACATATAAAATATTGCTTGATAACTATTAGAATCAATCAGAGGAGGTAAGAAAGGATTGGAAAGAGAGATTACATAAGCAATTCACAAAGAAAGAATGGGGGATATATGTATGTCTCCCAAATATGCAACAAAATCTAGAAGATATAGGATTTTTTCTTGGAAATATTTACATAATTATTCTTATACTCTATGTAAACTCTGGAGAATTTTTCCTCAGGTAGAAAGCACATGTTGGAGGTGTGATGGGGAAGAAAGAGGTATCCGGGAACATATTTTTTGGGTGTAAAGAGTTGGCAGATTTTAAAGATTTGCTGCAGACTACTCTATCATAGATACTGAGTGAGCAAATTGGTGTAACTAGGCAAATTATTTTTTGTGCTATTATATAGATATATGCCGATCTAGCTAAACTGCAAGTATTGCTGCATTCTTGAACTGTTTTTAACTGTTTAAAGTTGTTTTTGCACCTGCACTTTTAAAGTTTGTCCTGTTTGTTGCATTTACCTGTTGAGGCTACACACTCAAATGCGCTAGCCTGTGTTACATATTTATTGCATTTTCCTGCTATTTGCTGCAAAAAAGAAAAAAACGAAACAAAAAAAAATCCTTGTTTCCCGTCTTTCCTGACCTAGAGTAGTCCAAATACAGGCTTTGCTGTATTCTGGACTTTTGGAAAGTTCCTGTGTTGCCCATTTCCTTTCTTGGATAAAAGCAGGCTTCTTTGTTCACCAGTGGCAGTGGAGAGCTTAGAGCAGCCTATCTATCCCTGGAGGAGTGTTCCCAGCACAAGAATCTGGTAATCTATTGGCCGTTTTGGGCCAATTTCTAGCTCTTTCAAGTCCCCCTGTATAAAACCCGCTTTGGCATGTTTTTTAAGCTTGTTACTACTCAGCCAGGCTCCTCGTGGTCCTGCAGAGTAGTGCTAGCAGCAGAGAGGCTAAAAGAGCAACTGCTAACCTGATAAAAGTGTTTTTTTTTTTTTGCTGCTACTACCTGGGCGACTGTCCGATCTAGCTAAACTGCAAGTATTTCTGCTTCTTGAACTGTTTTAAACTGTTTAAAGTTGTTTTTGCACCTGCACTTTTAAAGTTTACCCTGTTTGTTGCATTTACCTGTAGAGGCTACACACTCAAGTGCACTAGCCTGTGTTACATATTTATTGCATTTTCCTACTGTTTGTTGCAAAAAAAAAAAAAAAAAAAATTATCCTTGTTTCCCGTCTTTCCTGACCTGTAACCACGAGACAAGATAGCAAACTGGTGAAAGAAAGCAACGGATCCAAACAAGAACTCACCAGGCGTGTAATTTCCTTAACGCAAATTTTTATTTTTATTACAAGACAAAGCAGCGTTTTCGCTACACACAAATGGTAGCTTCTTCAGAGTAAATAAATTCAAAATTGAAACACACTCTTAAGAAGGCAGCGAAGTGTTACAAAAATTTCATCACTTCCTGGCTACATTTAGTTTTAAAGTGCTAGCGACATCATAAAAGCTCAAGAGTAAACTCTATATGTAAAAAATGAAAACAACATCATAAGCTAAAAAACATAGCTCAATAAAAGCAGCAAGTGCTTGACTCATTAAGTCAGTATATATTCGTCAAGCCACTGGATAAAAGACACATAATCAGGATAAAAAGTGTATTAATACTAACAAGCTAACAGGAACTGTTTTAAGCTAAGACAGGATACAAGTTCTATTTAAAATATATAAGATATATAAGGTTAAGCCAAAATACAATTTATATGACTCAAACAATCTGAAACAATTCATAAGAAAAGTACCTGTTTTTGTGGATTAATATGTTTTCATAAAACGCTCTAGAAGCACTAATATGTATTGGAACCATCTTGAAAATAAATCGCAAAAAGGGGCAAAGCAAATGAACTAGACAATATGGGTTCATATACAGTCAATTGAATTTCAACCATCCAAAAGGAAGGGTAAACTCAGGTGCCTGTTTTTTCAAACAGGAATACCTTTTGGAAACAACACTTTGTACAAGCAAATTATGATCCTAGAGAGGTTGACTTAACAAGGTAGCAGAAAAAAGCATTCAAACATAATTTTAAAAATATCTGTGAGTGGGCTACCTCAAGTAAGATCTATATTTTAAGTGGGCGGCTATATTACAACTATCATTGAGACCGGGTGTATCAAACGCATCCAGCTTTAGTTGCCATAGCAATTCGCGATTTTCTAAGAAAATAGACGTGGGCCCCCCTCTAATAGAATCAGTGATATGATCAATGCCCATAAATAGAAAAGAATGGCCCGGACAGTTTACTATATGTTTGGCCAGGGCGTTCTCACATTTCTTATTTTTAATGGCATAATTGTGCTGGTAAATACGGTCCTTGAATCTTCTATCAGTCTTACCAACATAATAAGCCGGACAACAGGAACAGAACGCCACATAAACTATAGATTTAGTACTGCACGTGATCCTATGATAAATATCAAATTTCTTCCCCTTAATAGAGAAGGAACTGCCGGTCTTTATACAGGAACACTGACTACAAAAGCCACATGCAAAAGATCCTTTTATTCTACTCTGAATTTCTTGGCCTGGATATTTTTGAAGTAATTCCTT
Source organism: Protopterus annectens (assembly GCF_019279795.1). NCBI lineage: Eukaryota > Metazoa > Chordata > Ceratodontiformes > Protopteridae > Protopterus > Protopterus annectens. Next base: position 589,749,154 of record NC_056748.1, read on the forward strand.
GATGTTCTTACCCCTTTTGTAAACTGTTCGAGGTTTTTCTCCTAGTTTTTCCACCAGCAAGGGGGTACTGGAAATAAAGTGCCAATTCTTGTTCAATATTTCCTGGATTGAATAGGAATTGATATTAAAGGTAGTGATAAAACTACATGGATATTCATTTGGAATGGCCTTTTCCGTAAGTGTAACCCCAGACCCTATAGATGGGTAAGCTTGGACATCCCGACATATTGCCAAATCCATGTCCACCTCTCGTGGACTGGCCAGAAGTGGATTGTAAAAACCATTAGTTCTCTTAGATTCTACCTCATCTATCAGATCTTCAATTAACTGAAGGGGGTAACCACGGATCAAAAACAAACCCTTTAAGAATGTGCATTCAGATAGAAAATCAGATAAATCTGTGCACATTCTAACAGCCCTCACTAACTGGCCTTTCACTATGGCTCTTTTAAGTTTGAAGGAATGTGCACTAGAATAGTGCAAAAATGAATTGACGTATGTATCCTTTCTAAAAATGACTGATTTTAACTTAGTGGTCGAGATGTCCCTTGACAACCTGACATCAAGGTAGTCGATAGTATCTATGGCAAAATTATAGGTGAATTTAAGAAAAGTTGTGGTTTGATTCAAAAAATCCACAAACTCTTGAGCCCGTTCAGAATTACCCTTAAAAAGGATAAACACATCATCAAGAAAACGTGTGTAAAAAACGAGCTCATCCTTCCATACGGTGTTATTTGAAATGAATTGCTTCTCCCAATATGCCATAAATAAATTCGCTACTGAGACCCCACATGGAGACCCCATAGCTACACCTTGTTTTTGAATGAACAAGTCCTTCTCAAAAAGGAAGAAATTCGAAGATAACACAATATCCAGTAATTCTGTGATATTATTGATGTCATTTTTAGAAGCTCCCAAATTTGTTAGAAGCAGGTCAATCCATTCTATTGCCTCCTGGTGTGGAATGGAGGTATATAGATCGACAACATCAATTGTGAGAAAATTGATGGTGTCGTCTATACTGATGTCATTCAAATTGGTCAAAAGGGACCAAGAATCCTTGCAAATGCTCGGAATAAGTTCTAGATATTTAGAAAGCAAGGAATCAATAAATTTGGAACAAGGGTAAGATAGTGAGGATCTCCCATCAATAAGAGCCCGCATCGGTGGATCACTAAGGTTTTTATGTACCTTAGGTATACCGAACATTACGGGTAACTTAGGATGCAAAATGTCTATGTAATTTAAGGTATCTAAATCGATTCTCCCTTCAATGAACAAATCTCTAAAGTAGCCCCTAATTCTATTAGAGCTGATGTTCAGTTCATTTAGTGTGGTAGCTTCATATGCTGGAGAATTCAAAACCTTGTACATTCTCTCTACATAATCCATCTGTTCAAGTATTACCAACCCACCTCCTTTGTCAGGCTTTATGATTCTGACAGAAGTTGACCGTACATTATTAAGAGCGGCTAATTGTTCCCTAGTGATGTTAAATTGGTTGGTTTTAGCTGTAAAAACTTTATCCATGTATCTGATATCTATTTCACATGCATACTCAAACATTTTTAGCCCCACATGTAAAGGTGGGTTAAAAACGCTAGGAAGTTTGAGTTTGTTGGCTTCACTTCTTGTTGAATCATTAAATAACAATTTTAAATTTAATTTTCTTACATAGCATTTCAAATCTAAGAGGACTCTGGCCACATCACATCGTCTAGTTGGAACAAATGTATTGCCTAAGGCCAATAATTCTACAAGTTCTGATTCAAGTTCAAGAGCTGAAAAATTATATATGGTAAAATCACCCTTTTCATTTGTAACAATACAGGGAAGGCCCACAGTTGGATTAACTTCCTCAACCATTAATGTGTCCAGTTCTTGTTCCCCCTCCGGGTTCGGTTGTTCTGTTCCCCTAAAAAAGTGGGATCCGATTTTGATTTACTATTATTGCCCCCATTAGTGTTATTAACAAGATGTCCATTAAAGCTATCTTTATTAAGATATTTACTTTTGTTCCTATTGCTTCTCCTAGGGCCATTTTGGCTATCAGTATTAGGGGAAACTGGATGTGTATTGCAGGAACAACCAGGATCCTCCCTCTCTGTGTCATCAGATTGGGCATCCTTGCTTTTGTCCTGCTGTTTGATGGATAACTTAGGGTAGGCTTTTTCATTGGTATACGCAAGCCTATCCCTATACAATTTTTTAGATTTATTAGACTTGATTTTTACCAAGTATGTATCAATACTGGAAAATATACGTGCATAATCAAATTTAAACTTAGTGAAGGAGTCATTAAGTTTGATCTCTTCATCCAAGGCACATACCTCCCTAGTCAAATTGGCAATACACACAGAATAATGCTTAACAATTAATTCAATGAGTTGCATACCCTGTCTTTGAAACAACTCTTTTAAATCAATCAAAAAATCATTGCTATTGATTAAATTAGAAGGTGAAAAACAGTTCCTTAGGCCCTTAGGTATAAGGCCTTCATCTAAGCATTGCTTAAAGTAAGCCACTTCAAGTTGTAGCTTACGTAACTTAAAAGTTAGGTCTTTCCTGACCTAGAATAGTCCAAATACATGCTTTGCTGTATTCTGGACTTTTGGAAAGTTCCTGTGTTGCCCATTTCCTTTCTTGGATAAAGGGAGGCTTCTTTGTTCACCAGTGGCAGTGGGGAGCTTAGAGCAGCCTATCTATCCCTGGAGGAGTGTTCCCAGCACAAGAATCTGGTAGTCTATTGGCCGTTTTGGGCCAATTTCTAGGTCTTTCAAGTCCCCCCTGTATAAAACCCGCTTTAGCTCGGCTTTGCGCGATTTTGCGCATAATGCAGCATCGGGCAATGCCGCTTAATTGGGTTTAAACCATTCTCGGCTCCACAAAGTCTGCTCTTCACTTTTTCCCTTAGAACTGATCTAGTTCTCATAATAAACACCCTATTTTACTCAAGCCCTAACTTTCTAGCCCAACGGTTCCTGGAGTTCATAAATTCAAATGCCATGGAACAGCTAGTCACTGTTCCCACGAGAGGAGAAAATATACTAGATCTCATTGTCACAAACATGGGGACAAAATGCTCCACACCGGAAGTATATCCCTCATTGGTGAGATCTGATCATAAACTAATCTCACTGGAAATCCACATCCCGCCCCCACCCCAAGCAAAAAAGACCATAGTGAAGAACTTCTCTAAAGCAAACTTCACACTACTCAAGACTGGTGTGGTATCCTTCAAGGCCCCTGAGCCAGAGGAAACCACAACCCAAGCTGCGGAAGCCCTTACAAATGCCTTCTATGAACACCTCCAGGACTGCATGGATCAGGCAATCCCAAATAAAACCAAGACTCTTTCCACAAAGGGCAAACGTCCAGTCTGGTGGACCCCAGCCATTAACAAACTTTACAATAAGAGGAGAAAGCTATTACATGATAGAACAAAATCCATAAAAGGGAAGTCACCCCTGATCATTATTAGTAAAAAATATGAGCACTCATAAAATCAACTAAGGCCAATTTTGAGAGAAAATTGCCATGGATTCAAAGGACAATCATAAGGCCTTTTTCAGCTATGTTAGGAACCTGGGTGGAAACTCCCAGATATGCTCAGAATTAGTCCAAAATGATACAAAAATCACTGAACCCACAGACATTGCCAACATACTGGCAGACAGGTTCAGTGCAAACTTCACCCCCCTCCCCTAAAGGAGAGATAACTATCCCAGCCGAGTGTAGCCTCCCGGACATCTCAAATGCGCAGGTGAAAGCTGCTCTCTCTAAAGCTAAAAACACAGCATCAATGGGACCGGATGGTGTCCCCGGCTGTGTGCTACATGAGCTAAATGAGGAATTAAACCCGCACATAAGGCAGCTGTTTAATCTCAGCCTTACCACAGGATACGTGCCCAAGGAGTGGCGACGGCAACTGTGGTCCCACTCCACAAAGGCGGCGCTCACGGACCCTGGTAATTACCGCCCCATAAGCTTAACAAGTCTAGTCTGCAAAGCTATGGAGAGGATCATAATGGAGCTCATAAACAAAGATATAGGGGACTTGCAGACATTGGACCCGACCCAGTTTGGCTTTGTCAAGGGAAGATCATGCATTTTGAACTTGGTCGACTTCTTCGAAACAGTCACCAAGGCCATTGATGAGGAAAGGCAGTCCATACAGCCTACCTTGACCTTGCAAAGGCTTTCGACACAATACCCCACTCGGGTATTGTAGAAAAACTTACCAGCTTAAATGTAAACCCATATGTCACAAGATGGGTTACAAACTGGCTTAAGGACAGAACCCACAGGGTTAGAGTTGCTGGCGCTGTGTCAGACTCCAAGCCGGTCACAAGTGGTGTCCCACAGGGCTCGGTCCTTGGCCCCTATTGTTTGGCATCTACTTCTCAGAAGTACAGGCCAACATGGGAGGACTTTGGCTGACAAAGTTTGCAGACGACTGCAAACTGGGCGCCATAGTGGAAAGTGCATCGGACACGGATATCCTTCAGAAGGGACTCACGGAAACAGATAGCTGGTGCCAGAGCCATGGCCTGAAGTTAAACGCCAAAAATGTATAGTCATACCCTTCGGGAAAAACAAGGTAACCCCAAGCTACCATATAGGTGGCAATCCACTAAGCACAGAAGAGGTTATCAGGGACCTGGGGACCCAGGTTGACAGTGGCCTTTCTTTTGACACTCACATTGCTAAAGTGGTTAGAAAGACCTTCTACATTGCCCACCTGATCATGAAGGGATTCACATCCAGATCTAGTGAGGTCATTGTTCCCCTGCACTCTTCACTTATCAGACCAATGATCGAGTACAATGCCCCATTCGGGATGTATCTCACCCGACATCTGCAGCAATTGGAGAGACCCCAAAAGTTCCTCACCAAAAGGATAAAGGGACTCCAAAATCTGTCATATGCTGCCAGATTGAAGAAACTCCAGCTCTATTCAGTCGCATACCGTCTGCTCAGAGGTGACATGTGCCTGACATACAAGGCCATGTCCAACCCGGAATTAATGGACATGCTCCACCTCAAAAATCCAAATCCACCCAAACCACTAGAGCAAGCGTCTTAAACCTTAGCACGGATATAAATAGGATGCTGGAGGGATATATTTATCACTCAGAGACTCCCTATGCTGTGGAATAAAATCCCGGTCCATGTGAGGCAGAGCACCTCGCTGACTCTGTTCAAGAGAAATCTAGACCTGTGGATGGGAGATCGTAGGTTTACCCCGGGAATCATCTCTGTGTCACTGCTGGACAGAGGCACAACAAACTAATGGGCACAGTATTTTTTCATATAAGGGGTGGCATAAGCCACAATAATTTGGGCTAGGCTTATAAATGCCTTAGGGCAGATAGCCTAGTATAAATCTATGAACCTATGAACCTATGAACCTAAAGCCTGGCATTTTCTCACTAAAGCAATTATATAAGTCAGCAATAAAAAATTAAAAGCACTACACCCTCACAAACTCCCCTTGAGTACCTTGTTCCCCACTGGCCCTTTTTTCAGTTATAAAGGAATTCCCAATACTATTCTAGCATGTCCAAAGGTCAGTTGTCAATCTCCTCTCCAGTCCAGCTGGTGAATCTGGGAATCTTGAGGCAATGTTACAACTGACTCATGTACACAGACAACCCTCTCCTCCTCCCAACAAATTCCAACACATGTGAGAGATGCAACCATATAGCCAAACTGCAGGCTAAGCTCTCTCAACTCAGTACTGGCCTAACCAGTCAGGAGGAGAAGGAAACCACACTCACTACAATTCCAGTCTCACATAGACCTACCACGACAGCAAACCAAACACATAAACACACAAAAACATACACAGAGGCTCTAAATAAAAATCTGCCTAAGCAACAGAGACCTCCAAAGCAGACACCCAAGCAACCGCTACCCCAAAACAAAACACATGCAACACATAGCTCACAAAGCCAGTGTGCCAAACAGTCACAGCCCTTAAGGCTAAACAACACACCTGATACACTTGTAATAGGTGACTCTATCGTCAGGCAGACTGACGTCCCACTCACCAGGCTGAACAAGGAGAAGGTCACAGTGAGCTGCCTGTCGGGCACTAGGATCTGCCACATAACACAAGCACTCAGGTCACTCCAAGGCAAGTACAAATATGACTCCGTCATTGTCCATGCTGGTGTGAATGACCTGAGATGTACCTCCCTGGACTACATGAAAAGAGACATAGAGGAGCTCTCTGAGCATGTAGCCCAGGCTGGTATGACCCTGACCTTGAGTAGTATCTTACCCTCACCAAGAATGATGCCACAATATGAAGACAAGATGATCATTTTCAATAATTGGCTTAAGTATTGGTGTCATTCAAAGGGGATCCAATGCCTGTCAGCCTGGGATGACATGCTCGACAAGCCATGATGCTTTGCTAGGGATGGTTTGCACCTGTCACCCCTGGGCTTTTGGATATTGGCAAAGGCTCTTGCCACCCCCATAGTGCCTTTTTTAGGCAAGGCTCAAAAGACAAACCCACCTCCATAGGTATCACAAGGGATAAGAAACTAAGAGTAATGCTACTCAATGCCAGAAGTCTAAACCTCAAGATGCACGCACTCGAAACTCTCCTTAGCATGGAGAACATCGATATCTGTGCAGTAACAGAAACCTGGTTCAAGGCTCCCGAGAGCACCCCAGCACTACCAGGTTATACCTCATACCATGTTTTTCGGCCCCAAAACCTGGACCGAACCACAAAAAGAGGGGGAGTATCAATATTCGTCAAAGATACCCACGCCTCCAGGTTGGTGGCACAGCACGAAGCATCAGAGACTATCCATGTGCAACTAACAGTGGGTAAAACTGCCTTTCAGTTTATAGCCTCCTACAGACCACCCTCCCAAACCCAGGAACCCCACTCAGCCTTCCTGAGAACACTGGAAAATATGAAGGTCTCTCCAAACACCATTATATTGGGCGACTTCAACTACCCAAACATAGACTGGGAGCATTACTCTAGCTCCAACACCCTAGCCCAAAGGTTCCTAGAATTTATAAACTCAAATGCTATGGAACAGCTTGTTACCACTCCCACAAGAGGGGAAAACATACTGGACCTGATCATCACCAATATGGGGACTCTATGCTCCAGACCAGAAGTGTATCCCTCACTGGTAAGATCAGACCATAAACTAATCTCACTAGATATTCACATCCCAACCTCAGCCTCTGCCCAGAAAACCACAGTGGAAAACTTCTCTAAAGCAAATTTCACACTCCTCAAAACTGACGTGGAATCCTTCAAAGCCCCCGGGCCTGTGGAAAATACGGCCCAGACCGTAGAATCCTTTATAAACACATTCTATGAACACCGTCAGGAATGCATGGATCATGCAATCCCAAACAAAACCAAGACCCAATCCTTCAAAGGCAGGTGTCCTGTCTGGTGGACCCCAGCCATAAACAAACTATACAATAGAAGGAGGAAGCTACTACATGATAGAGCAAAATCCCAAAAAGGGAAGGCATCTCTGATCAGTATTGGCAAAAAACTACAGGCACTCATAAAATCGTTTAAGGCCAGCTTCGAGAGAAAAATTGCACAGGACACTAAGGATAATCACAAGGCTTTCTTTAGTTATGTTAGAAACCTGGGTGGGAATTCCCAGATATGCTCAGAATTAGTCCAAAATGACAAAAAAACACCAAACCCACAGACATTGCCAACATCCTAGCTGACAGGTTCAGTGCAAACTTCTCCCCCCCTTCCCCACCAAAAGGGCAAATATCTATCCCAGCAGAGTGCTGCCCCCTGACATCTCAGATGCTCAGGTAAGAGCCCCCCTCTCCAAAGCAAAAAACACAGCATCAATGGGACCAGACGGTGTCCCGGGCTGCATCCTACATGAACTCCAAGAAGAACTAAACCCAAACATAAAACTATTGTTCAATCTCAGCCTTACTACAGGATATGTACCCAAAGAGTGATGTACAGCAACAGTGGTCCCTCTCCACAAAGGTGGTGCCTCAACGGATCCTGGAAACTATCGCCCCATAAGCCTGACTAGCTTGGTCTGCAAAGCTATTGAAAGGATCATCATGGACCTTATAAATAAAGATACTGGGGACCTACAGACACTGGATCCTACCCAGTTCAGCTTTGTTAAGGGCAGATCCTGCCTCTTAAACCTGGTCGATTTCTTTGAAACAGTCACCAAGGCCATTGACGAGGGGAAGGTGGTCCACACAGCCTACCTGGACCTCGCAAAAGCCTTCGATACAATACCCCACTCGGGCATTATAGATAAGCTCACCAGCTTAAACATAAACCCCTATGTCACTAGATGGGTTGCAAACTGGCTCAAGGACAGAACCCACATGGTTAGAATTGCTGGAGTCATGTCAGACTACAAACCAGTTACAAGTGGCATCCCACAAGGTTCAGTCCTGGGACCTCTCTTGTTCGGTATATATTTCTTGGAGGTACAGGCCAACACCGAAGGACTGTGGCTGACCATGTTCGCAGATGACTGCAAACTGGGTGCCATAATCGACTCTCCAGCCGACACAAGCATCCTACAAAAGGACCTCATAGAAACAGACAACTGGTGCCAGAGCCATGGCCTCAAGCTAAACGCCAAAAAGTGTATAGTCATCCTCTTCGGCAAAAACAAAGTGCCCACCAATTACCACATAGATGGTAATCCATTAAGTACGGAAGAAGTAATTAGGGACCTGGGGACCCAAGTTGATAGCAATCTCTCATTCGACAACCACATGGTCAAAGTGGTTAGAAAATCATTTTATATAGCCCACCTAATCATGAAGGGATTCACATCTAGAACAGGGGAGGTCATCGTGCCTCTTTACTCATCCCTCATCAGTCCCATAATTGAGTACAATGCCCCTTTTGGGATGTACCTTACCAGACACCTGCAGCAACTGGAAAGACCCCAAAAGTATCTCACCAAGAGGATCAAAGGGCTCAAACAGATGCCATATGCTGCCCGGTTAAATAAACTCCAGCTCTACTCAGTGGCATACCGCCTGCTCAGAGGCGATCTGTGTCTGATGTATAAAGCCATGTCCAACCCGGAATTAATGGACATGCTGCACCTCAGAAAATCCAAATCCCATCGAGCTACTCGCTCGTGAGACTTGAACCTCAGCACTGAAATAAATAGGACATGCTGGAGGGACATATTCTTAACCCAGAGGCTCCCTTCACTCTGGAATAAAATCCCAGTCCAGGTTAGGCAGAGTCCCTCATTGACTCTCTTCAAGAGGAATCTTGATGAGTGTATGGGAGATCGTAGATTTACTCCGGGTATCACTTCTGTGTCACTGTTAGACAGATGCACAGTATACTAACCTCGAAAAAGGGCATAGCAAAATTCATTTTAAAATGGGTGGCGAAAGCCAAACACACTCTGGCTAGGCTTGTAAATGCCATAGGGCAGATAGCCTAGTATGAACCTATGAACCTATTATATTATGTTATATATCAGAATTGCCTAGACATGGTAAGGCCCTGCTGAGTCTAATTATTGTTGCAGCCAAAAAAGCAATTACTAGAAAACGGAAATCAAAGTCTAAACCAACCATACTAGAAGTAGTGAATATAATATCAGAGATGAAACAACTGGATTTGGGGTCTTTAGAATTGTTAGGAACAAATTACATAGGAAAAAATGGGAATTGGTGGAACAATACATACAGGGGAGGAATGAGGTTTAAAAAAAGGTAGGATATGAATGTGCTATGTATTTGTTGACTGAATGATTACGTAGTTTAGAAATGATGTATAATGTTTGCAATTAAAATTATGTCAACATGGTTTGTGATATATAATGCCTGCAACTAAGATTGTCAGTATGGTTTGTTTTAATTTATATGAATGTATTATTGCCTATGTCACAAGCGATAATTTAATAAAAATGTTTCTTGTTAAAAAATAAAAATAAAAACAATGCTTACTGCAACTTAATTGAAACTAGAACAATAATATATATCTGAAGCTTTGTTGCTCTACACATTTAAGATGTTTTTTAACTAATATTTACAAAATGCAATGCTGTTGTAGAGAGTATATTTGTAACAGATTTGCTTACTAAATTCAGTTTTTTAACTAATATTTGTAGAGAGCCTACTTGTAACAGATTTGCTTACTAAACTTCAATTTCTTTTAACTAATATTTATAAAGTGCAATGCTATTGTGGAGAGCCAACTTGTAACAAACTTGCTTACTAATATACACGTTTCCCTCTACATTCTCTCCTGCTCTCCAGCTTCCTTGCCCTGATCTCCCTCTGTGACTATGCCTGGTTTGGATGCCCACTCCTAAAGCATTAAAAAACAAGCTCAGATGATATATCCCCTTTATAGGAATTGAACTAGCTTCTCCTAGAAGGAACTAAAGAAGTATGTGTAATTGTTGCTAAACCTCTGTAATACCATATTTATCTAAAACCCTGCTAGGTTCAGCACGCTCCCTTTCCAGGAAAGCCAGCAGCCAAACCCTTCTCAACTCAGTCAGGGGTGTAGCTAGGATTTTCAAATTTGTACTGACAGCTCTCAAACTGCTACCCCCCTCCCCAGCCAAGCTACGGCCATTCTCGTAATTCACTGTTCGCTCTTTTAGTGTCGATGAAGAGGCATTTGCTGTAATGCCTCTTCAGTAATATAATATAAATTCACTCAAACTCGGTTCCTTGAATTGAAAATTAACCTGAAATGTCAGTTCTTTGAAAAATGCAGCATGGTAGTTGGGGGAAGAGACTTTATGCTTTTGTTTTCTGCAACTAAGTTACAGGTTTTGAGCTTGAGTAAATTACTAACCACCTGCTACCACTAACTAGGATGTTTCATTCACACACACACCCCTACCTACCTCTTAGTGCAAGAAATATGGACAAAGCCTAAAATAAACAGGGACAGATATTAAATAATGTTCTCGTGAACTTAGAAAGTTGCTAGAATAACAGGATTTATGCTAGTATGAATTTTTCTAAAGGACATGAAGTCTGAAGCTCAAATGTCTGTCATTATTTAACAACTTCAGCCTACAATGATTTTCTAGAAAATCACAAAATTTATGAGGAACAGACAAAAAATATGGGGCAAAAATCTGGACATTCTGCAAAATTTGGACAGTTAAGAGGTATGCTACCTACCACACACACACACACACACACACACACACACACACACAAACACACAACCTCTCAACCTCTTACAGCAACAAACTCATAAATAAAACTGAGGCAAAGGCCCAAAAATAAGGACATTTTTTTTTTAAATATTGCTCTTATAAACTTAGAAAGATAATAGAATAGTAGTAGGTCTTGCATCAGTACGAATTTTCTAAAAGGTATGAAATCTGAAACTGAAATGTCTGCATTATTTTCTAACTTCAGTCTTTAACAATTTGCCACTAATTTGCCAGAAAACTGCAATGTTATGAAAAACGGACCAAAAATGTGATGCAAAAATATAAAATTGCCAGACAATACAGCTGGGAACCTGTCAAAGGAGGGACACCATTTTAATATGAGCACAGTTAACTTAGAGCAGCTGACAAAATTAGAGAATCTACATGCATTTCTGAAATAAAAGTAATGTATAACTCTGATCATTACAGTTATTTATAAAAGTAAAGTAAACCCTCTATGTTTTCTTCCAAAATTGCTATTTTGTGGAGGGATCATTAGGGGAAGAGTAACATTTTGAGCCAAAATCAGGGACAGTTGAGGTTTGGCTATGCCTAATTCTATAAAGCAATTTGCATGTACCTCTCAATCTGTTAATGCAATAAATCTGGGCAAGGCCAAATATATTGAGGGAACATATAAACAGTACTAAAAATTGCTCTTGTATAAACTGGGACAGTTGATAGAACAGGTCTTATTTTAGCATGCATTTTTCTGAAGGTTATAAAGTCTGAAACTAGTGTGTCATTATTTAGTGACTTAATTCCTAAATCATTTGCCAGAAAACCACAAACTGAGGAACAAACCAAAAATAAGAATCAAAAAATCTATTCATTCTTTGAAAATCTGGACAGTTGGGAGGTATAGTTCAGCTGGGGCTGTCAAAGTTTGCCGCCCTTCCCCCTCACAAAACCATGGTTGAATGGAGCCTCCCCCTGCAGCCATTCCAATGATCCATTACTTTGCTATTTCACTCCATTTACCATAAACACTAATGTGCATACTGATTTACTTCTATGATGATTTGAACTTCATTTGAAAGTTTTATTTTGCATTTTACAGCACAAACACTAAGACATCTGCTAAACAAACTTGGCATTAAAACTTCTCTGCCCTTGAAACTCACATTCATTGAAACAACATTAAAACCCACATTCAAAGAAAAATACATTTTACCCGTGGCAGATAAAAATTAATTCTGGGCTGCTTTTAAATCATAGGCCCCTTGCATATGAAACATACATGTGCTCTTTGATACACCTTCCTATTGCTTTGAACATTTTTCCAGTAAACAATGAAACAAAATTGCCCAATTCAGAACATTTCCATCATAAAAGTCTAGTCAAACTTCTACAGTCCACCATTATCAGTAAATAATATGCACAATCTCTGAAGTAGTAAAAAAAAGTCATCTAAATAATTCCACGTTAAATAAATCTAACTAATTAAGAGGTTGCTGCTAGCAATCACCTTTATATTTCATGACTTCACCGAAAAATAGTGTCTGATGCCCCTGAGGAATAAATTGCCTAAATTACATTAATAATAAGCTAGTAATATTACAATAGGAAATGGATGGCAAACTGATAACAGGCTCATAGTTAGTGTCTTAACTTTCAGTACAGCAGTATTCACCCCTTATGGGAGTAGAACCAACAACCTTCTGCATTAAAAGCAAGTACACAACATTTTGTGCTACTAGCAATGTTTGCCGACTTAGCATAATCAGCACTAAACTTCTCTTCCCCTGCAGCTCTCAGTTCCTTGTAAAATCTACGCAATACTCAACTACATCTCAACTTCGCAGCACAAGTCATCTGGAAAAAGCCAAATTTATTGGGGTGGGTCAAAAGGGCAAAAAACAGGAACACATTAAACATTGCTTGTATAATTTTGGAAAGCTGCTAGAATAAAATGCCGTGTTACCATCATACATTTTACTGCCAAGGTCACTGTGCAAAATAGTCAGAACAACATACCACTATGCCAAATCACCTGCTTTGTGAAAGAGAGGAAGACTGAAACTTAAATGGCTATCATTTAATGAATTCAGTTCTCACCATAGCTGTCAACCTCTTAGCACAAAACACCTGGACAAACCCAGTAATGAGGGAATACAGCCCTCAAACATATTCAGTGAATTCAGTTCTTGCCATAGCTGTTAACCTTAGCACAAAAACCTGGACAAAGCCAATAACAGGGTATTACAGTCCCAAAAATAAGGACAAATTTCAAATAGTCATAAACTTAAAAATTGCTATAAAAAGGTTGTGTTAGTATATATTTATTGCTACAATAAAAAGTTGTTTTACTATGTCACAAACACAGGGATAAGATGCAGACTCCACACAGAAGGCACCCCAGCCAAGAATCAAACCAGAAAACCTACAGCTGTGAGGCAACAATACTGACACTGCACCATCAAATATGTAAGGAAGTAAACATTCAGAAACCTGAAGTCTGAAATTTAAATGCCTGTCAATTTGTTAATCAGGACAGTCTGACTTGGAACAAAAAAAAAACACAATTCTCAGCAGAGGCCCAGGAAAAATAATGCAGACATGTCTTTGTAACATGGGAGGACACAAAAGCAAACCCACACAAACACAGGGAGAAGATACAGACCCCCCCCCCACAAAGAAGGCACCCCAGCCAACAAAAGCAAACCCACACAAACACAGGGAGAAGATACAGACCCCCCCCACAAAGAAGGCACCCCAGCCAAGAACCTACAGCTGTGAGGCATCAATGCTACGT
>NC_056748.1:589765612-589798112 GCF_019279795.1 Protopterus annectens
CAACCAACATCCCACTGATAGGTTCTCGCTCTACTTTCCTTGGCTCTACCCGCTCAGTTCGCCCTGTGGGCTCACTCCATTCCCCTACCCTGCCCCCAATTTCTAGCCGCCCCCAGCACCTCTACATTAATACCCACATAACCACACCCACTACACCACCTAGCCAACTAGTTTTCACATCTCTGTCTACACCCACTCTTTTACCCCACCCATAACAGTCATCACTAAACACAACTATAAAACCCATCCTAGCCAATTAATCTCCTTTCTCAGTCAACACCCACTCCCAAACCCCACCAATACCCAAACATTACTCAAAATATCCATTCCATCAGAATAGGTAGAAACATAGCTACACCTCTATACATACAACACTCTTATACCTATTGTTTACTCAGCAACTACATACCAACTCTCAAGAACCAGCTTTAACTACTTCATCATTATGATCTCCAAACCTTCCACCTTCTCCATTCTGCTTTTACTTCTCCTCAACATATCCTATATCTACAACCTCACCCAGACTAATCATATTATTCACTCACAATCCTTTCATGTAACCAACCATCTCAATTCACCTACTTCAAACTCTCACACCATAATATCTCCCCACCTATACGTAATAAGCAACCATCTATGTTCCCTTATAAACTTATCACCCTTCATAAACATTCTACCACCAGAGCAACTAACAAATCCCTCGTCACCACAATAAAGCCTAACCCATATTCTAAACAGTCCAAATATCTATCCAACCCAATCCTATATCTAATTACTACACTATTATCCAGAGATATTCACCCTAATCCTGGTCCCACCACCTCATCCACTACAGACAAGTCCATACTATTCACCTCCCTAAACTCCCAAAGTATAGTGAACAAAATCCCAAACATCCATGCCTGGCTCACACACAACAAACCAGACTTTCTATACATCTCTGAAACTTGGTTAAAACCCCACATAAAAGACTCTGAGATAACATCACCCAACTACTCAATCATAAGAAAAGACAGAACCTATAAAAAAGGAAGTGGAGTAGCTCTCCTATACTCATCTTCCTTATCAGTTACTCCATATAACAAACCTATTCCCCAATTCAATAATGCTGAATTACTCCTAGCATTATTTCAGGTTAATATACACAAACACATATGTATAGCCACCCTTTACATTTCCCCCAGTGATAATATTACTACACTCAAAGACATCCTGCTCTGGCTATCCACTAACATTACTAATGAAATAATAATCCTGGGAGACATGGACATAAATTGGTCCTCCATTCAATCTCCCACAAACCCTCTTAACGTCAACCTTTATATCTTCTCACAGCTAATGAACTCCACAACCTACCCCTCAAAAAACCTATCCAGTGGCAGCATTTTAGACTGGATTTTAGTCTCCCACCCTCATTATTTTTCTGATAATGGTACACTTCCAGACCCTCTTAGCGATCACCTATCCACATTCACACACCGACTCCCTTCACCCATACACCAAACACATAATTATATTACTACTCACAACCAAAAAAACTTCAACCCTATAACCTTCTCAGACTCCTTAAAAGCTATTAATTGGAACATTCTAAAAACTCTACCTTTAGATAATGCCGTTGCCAACTTCAACTCAACCTTCCTAAACCTTCTCGACTACCACTCTCCTCTACGGACTAAGCGTATAAAAATCAAAACTGCCCCTTGGCTATCCAAAAGTACTCTAGTCACCGTACAACGCAGAAACAAAGTCTGGGCACTCTATCACAAAAATAAGTCTCCCCTCATTCATAACGAATATAAAACACTTAGAAACAAAGTCAAAAAGCTTATCATCACTGACCGACAAAACTACTTCTCCATACTCCAAAACAGCAATAAAACAAACCCTCAGAAATTCTGGAAAGGAGTCACCACCCTTATCAATCCGGGCAAAATTGACAACCCCAGCCCAGACCCCAGTGCTCCCGACATAGATTTGGCCACACAATTTAACTCTTTCTTCATAAATTCTATTTCTAAATTAACCTCAACATTCTCTGACAACACCACTCCTTCCATTTCACCCTCAACTTCCTCTACTAACACTTCTACCTGCACTCTTACTACTACACTCCCTTCTTCTCCACTATCATCACTCTCTAATACCCTCCCTACCCCTTCCTCTCCTTTTTCTTTGAAACCTATACCTATATCCACCATAAAAAAACTCCTTCAAAAACTTAAGCCAGGATCTAATGCCTCTGACAACATCCCATCATACTTTCTTAGCATAGCTGTGGAAGCCATTGCCTACCCCATTAGTATCCTAATAAACCACTCTATCCAAGAAAGTATAGTACCCCAAATCTGGAAAAAAGCTTTCATCATACCCTTACATAAAGGTGGTAATAATAACAATACAACTAATTTCCGACCCATCGCTATCCTATCTCCCATTTCTAAACTCCTAGAAAAATGTATCCAACTACAACTCCTACCATATCTCGTAGACAATCACCTACTAACCCAAACACAGCATGGTTTTAGGCCTGGTCATAGCACTATGACTGCCCTCCTCTCCTTCCTGGAAACTGTAAACAAAGCCCGAGACTCTGGTCATATTGTCTCTACCCTCCTACTTGACCTTTCTAAGGCCTTTGACACAATCTCTCACAAACTTTTTCTAACTAAACTCTCTCAGCTTAACCTATCTTCTTCTTCTCTGAACTGGTTCTCCAGCTACTTATTTAATAGATATCAATCAGTAAAATGGAAAAAAGCCACCTCTTCTTTCCTTGCTACCCCAACTGGAGTTCCTCAAGGTTCCATACTAGGTCCTCTCCTCTTTAATATATTCATAAATGACTTCCGCAATTCTATTCCTTTCTCAAATATCATCCAATATGCAGATGATTCAACTATTATATGTTCTGCCACATCCCTCCCCACACTGCAAAAACTTACACAAGATGCATTCTCAATCACAGAAAAATGGATGAAAAGAAATCACCTAGCACTAAATGCCTCTAAAACCAAATTAATGGTATTCACTCCCTCTAAAGTCACCTCCATCAATACAAACACTTTCTGTATCACTAGTAATAACAACACATCTCTTGAACTGGTGACTGAGACTAAATTACTTGTGGTCCAAATTGATAGTAAGCTTAAATTCAATTCTCACGTACAACTAAATATCAAAAAAACCCATCAAAAATTAGGCATGCTCTATCGTCAAAATCGTTACCTCACACCCTCCACCAAAATCACTCTCTCTACCTCATTTCTTATCCCCCTCCCTTCTCTACAGATGCCCACTCTTAACTAATCTACAATCTTCCCTTAAAACACAACTTTCCTCATGTTACAACAAAATCGCCAAATTCGCTACTAGCCACAAATCATCTAGCCACCATTGTTCTTCTCTCCACAAACTAAAATGGCTAGAACTTTCCAATCATCTCACCTACACTCAACTGACTCTAGCACATAAACTCATTTTCAACCCCCTTCTCTGTCCATCCCTTTCCTCTGCCTTTAAAATGCACCTACCCAACACAGTACTAAGATCTAACAACCAAAATCTAATAGAATTGTATAAACCTACTCGCCCCCCAGGTAAAAATCTCCTATCCTATAGCCTGGCACGTCTCTGGAACTCCCTACCCCCATCCATTCATATCATCTCTAACCACTTCACTTTCAAAAAATCTCTTCACTCTCACCTAATATCCCAGTGGGAATGCTCTTGTTCTCATCCATCATAATATAAACTGGCAAACTTTCTCTTTCCCTCCCTTCTGCTAACTTCCTCTACTACCTCTCCTAACTCATACTCTTTCTACTTGTTCTAACCAAACTTTTTATAAATTGTATTATGTGTCATACTTTTAAGCTTAGTCAAGATTTAGGACCTCTCAGTACTTATATAGAAATGTTTTCATTACCAGCATTATATCTTCTGAAACTTTGATCACCTGTCTGTACTAATTTGAAACATTATGCTTTAAACTGCATCACTTGAACATATTGTAATATAACCTAAAACCTACTTGTAACCTGGTTTCTCAAGCCATACTACATGAAATGTCTTGATCTAATCTGTTCACTTGTAAACGTTGTAATCTAATGTAAAACCTATTGTAACCTTCTTACTGGAGCTTTTCTCCCCAGGACTCCATTGAAAGCGGGTTCATCTTGGCCCAATGGACTATCCTGGTAAACCAACTGCATATAAATAAAATAAATAAATGCTCATCATTAGTCTAGTTCAGTAGAAACGTCCAGAATTAAAAAGTTGTAAGCAGGAACCCATTTCCAACTAAATTTCTTAACTGCAATGCGCATGTATAAAAATACATAAGATATAAACACAGTAACAGCAACAGATGCTGTATATTTCACCTCTTTTACAAACTGAATTAAAATAATTTATTTGCTTTTATGCAAGCTTCTTATAATTCATCCTAACATCCCAGATGTATTTAGATATCTCCCACTTTAAAATTATGTGATTGTTTTTTCCTTCAGTGACCCATTTTTTGATGTATTTTGATATTTTTTACAAGCTCTATGAAGAAATTCTTCTGCAAGTTTCTTCTAAATCCCCCATCCACC
Source organism: Protopterus annectens (assembly GCF_019279795.1). Lineage (NCBI taxonomy): Eukaryota > Metazoa > Chordata > Ceratodontiformes > Protopteridae > Protopterus > Protopterus annectens. The sequence goes on from NC_056748.1 coordinate 589,770,211, forward strand.
AAATACATTACATGCTTTTTTGTGTTATACATATCTTTTTATAACAAAAAATATGCATTTAATGCACATCTTTTTCATATGGCACTTGTGTTTTATGGTCATATCTCATGCTTACCTTCTCTTCTCTTCTCTGAAAAATAGTTAGGTTTTGATTTCGATTTTGTATTGCTACCACTCGTAGTGTAACTCCTGTGCTGCTTTTGCTTCATTTTATAGTTACATTTTGATCAATAGCATTGACAAATCACCAGAGGAAATAAGTAATAAACACAGGGCTGAACAGAAGGATAGATACATCAGCTGGACACTACTTCCTACTAAGTCTGACTGGCTAACTTTGCCAGCAGCGAGACACTCCTGGGAGACCAAAGTAAGCAGAGTCTGTTAGGAAGACCAGTGGAGGCTTTTGTGGCATCAGTGTTCAGATCGTAATTCTAGCAAGACTTCAACTGTGATATGAGTGACCCTAGGACAATGAAGTGTGTCAGTGGTCTCAAATGTTGTGGCAATACCACAGATCTAGTGTGTGATGGTGGTCAGTGGCTGTTACATTTGTACCCCTGGCACCTATAGGTAGTTTATCTGTTATGCAGGAATTTGTCTTCCAGGCAAAGCTCACACAAGGGTCTTGTGATTCATCTGAGAAGTATTAGCACACCAACAATTCCCCCTACAACAGCAGTCACCAAAGTAAAATGTGAGCATGGATGCAGTTCAGGGAGACAGTGGATAAAGATAATAGATATTATCTTGCCCTTAACCCATTAAGCTATTTACATAACAGATTACGCTATGTTACAATTTGGCTCTCAGAAAATAACCTTGTTTAAAGATTTCTCATGTATTTTTTTGTGGATGACTTAAAATTGTACAGTTCATCAGATGAGAAGTTGAAAGCAAAACTACAAATGATTAAAACTTTCTCAAATTATGTAAGAATGATATTTGGTCCTTATAAATGTGCAAAAGCAACATTTAAAACAGGCATTCTGGTGCACCAACAAAATATCAGTCTGAGGCAGGAATATGATAGAAAGGAACTTGAGCAGGAGGGAGTGTGTAAATATTTGGAAATAGATGAAGGATCAACAGTAAAACATGTACAAGTAAGAATAAAGCTCAATAAGGAATGCTGCAAAAGACTAAAACTAATATTGAAAACTGCCTTGACATCAAAGAATGAAGTCCAAGCTATAAATCAGTTTTCTCTTCCTGTTCTAACTTCTAACTTACAGTTTTGGGTGATTGATTGGCTCCAAAAAGTATTGAATCAGCTGGGTGCAAAAAAGAAGAATTTATTGTGCTTATCAAATGATATATAAAAATCAGTGTACACCAAGATTATGTTTTCCTCACTCTGAAGAAGGTATGGGCCTCCTAATTACATGTAAAGGTCTGAAGTCACCGCACTGAATACATATCTGCTGACCTCAATAGATCCAAACATAGTAAAAGTTTTAAAACATGAGAAGAAAAAGTCAAAGATGACTTCTTTGCTTAGTTTAGCAGAAGCATTTCGGTATCAAGTGGAAATAGAAATCATACCAGAAGTATACAAAATTAGATGGCAGCTGAATATGCCAAAAAACAAAAGAAAGAATAATAAGGAAAATAACCAGATGAGAGGGAAATAAAATTAAAGTATACAAATCACCTGAACAACCTCGTGCAGACCATGATTCGATGCAGGAATGGTTAAGGACAGAGGTGAACTGAAACAAAAAGACAAAAAGGCTAAAAATGGCAGCCGAGGGCAGTGGACTACTTTGCATGTTTGTTAACAAAATCCATTGAAAAGGTGGGAAAAATGGGCAAATGCAGGTTCTGCAAAAAAAAGAAATGGAAGCCATCACAGATCTTGTTACAGGTTGTGATACACTCATGGCAGAGGCCCTGTATATTGAAAGGCACAATAATGTGACAAGACTGTTGTACTGAGGACTGTGCATGCAATGCAATATAGAAGTAGCTGAGAAGCATTAGAAACATGAACTGCAAAGTATCATGGGGAATGATGGTGTATATCACAAGGGATCGGCCATTACCAACAGTTCAAAAAATAGAAAAACAGATATTGCAGTAAATGAAAAAACAACAAAAATTGTGTTGATCATTAAAATTGCTACACTGATTATAGTGTCTTATGAACAGAGAAACAAAGTCATAAAATACCAGGATTTGAAAGCAAAAACGAGAGAAGAAAGGTACCCAGACAGTTCCAGTAGTAGTAGGAACAACAATGCATGTAACCTATATGAATTAGAGAAGGAGGCAATTATGGGTACATTGCAGGTGTTGGTAAGAGCCCTTTTGTATTGCATCAAAGACTGAAACAATACTAATTTCATGAACTCTAATCATACCCTGACTTAGGAAAGAGATCAATTTCCATCATGGTATTAGAAACTGAAAATACTTGGAGAAATTAAAATGGGAGAAACGTCTTGAGAGCTATATTACTCTTCATACTCTTATTCTTATCACAGATTCTCACATTCAGTTCTGGGCCTAATATTACACCATACCACCACCAAAAAGAATCACAATAACTTACCTGAATACAATCAGTATTACATATGAAGACATGCACCATGAAGACTGGATACTGGAACCCCACCCAGACATTTTATCTACATCAAAATCATGTGTAAAAAAACAGGACAATAAATTACAACCAGTCATTGACTAATATCCCTCATGAATTTCATAGGTTCATAGGTAAGTACTAGGCTATCTGCCCATGGGCATTTATAAGCCTAGCCACAGAGTGATGGCTTTCGCCTCCCCATTAGATTAGTAACCTGGGCCTCTGTCAACAGGGCTCCTGAAGTGATCCCAGTGTAGAACTTATGATTACCCATCCACTCATCAAGATTTCTCTTGAAGAGGGTCAGAGAGGAGCTCTTTCGAATATGGATTGGGATTCTATTCCAGAGTGAGGGGAGTCGCTGGGACAGGAATCTATCCCTCCAGCATGTCCTGTTTATTGTTGTACATAGGTTCAAGTCGCTAGAACGAGTGATTCTGAGGAATCTCATTTTTTTGAGGTGAAGCATGTCCATTAGTTCAGGGTTTGACATGGCCCTATAGGTCAGGTATAGGTCACCTCTGAGTAGACGGTAAGTGACTGAGAAGAGCTGGAGCTTTTTTAGTCGTGCTTCATAGGGTAATTGTTTAAGGCCCTTAATTCTCTTAGTGAGGTACTTCTGTGGTCTTTCTAGTTGTTGCAGGTGTCTAGTGAGGTACATCCCAAATGGGGCATTGTACTCTATTATGGGCCTAATGAGTGAGGAGTAAAGGGGCACAATCACCTCCTTGTATCTGGATGAGAAGCCCTTTGTGATCAGGTGTGCCACATAGAAGGATTTCCTGACCGTTTTGGCTATGTGGTTATCAAAGGAGAGCATGCTATCTACTTGGGTACCCAGGTCCCTAATTACTTCTTCTGTACTTAGTGGATTCCCATCAATGTGGTAGTTTGTAGTTACTTTGTTTTTCCCAAATGGGATTACTATGCATTTTTTGGCATTTAGCTTGAGACCGTGACTTTGACACCAGGTGTTTGTCTCTGTGAGACCCTTTTGCAGGACGTCTGTGTCAGCTGGAGAGTCAATTATTGCACCCAATTTACAGTCATCTGCGAACTTGGTTAGCCACAGTCCCTCCGCCTTTGCCTGTACTTCGGAGAAATATATACCGAACAGGAGGGGTCCCAGGACTGAGCCGTGTCGGACTCCGCTTGTGACTGGTTTAGAGTCAGACATGGCGCCTGCCACTCTTACCATGTGGGTTCTTCTGTCTGAGAGCCAATTGGCAACCCATCTCGTGACATGGGAGTTGATATTTAAGCTGGTGAGTTTGTCTATGATTCCTGAGTGTGGGATGGTGTCGAACACCTTAGCGAGGTCCAGATATGCTGTGTGGACCACCTTCCCTTCATCTATGGCCTTGGTGACTGTTTCGAAGAAGTCGACCAAGTTCAGGAGGCAAGATCTGCCTTTAACAAAGCCGAACTGGGTGGGGTCCAGTGTCTGGAGGTTCCCAATGTCCCTGTTAATGAGTTCCATGATAATGCATTCCATGGCTTTGCAGACTAAGCTAGTCAAGCTTATAGGGTGTTAGTTCCCAGGGTCAGTTGTGGCACCACCTTTGTGGAGTGGTATGACTGTTGCTGTATGCCATTCTTTGGGTACATAGCCTGTAGAGAGGCTGAGTTTGAATAGTGATTTGAGATGGGGGATTAGTTCATTTTGAAGCTCGTGTAAAACACAACCTGGGATAGCATCTGGTCCCATTGATGCTGTGTTTTTGGCCTTTGCAAGGGCTGACTTTACTTGTGTGTCTGAGATATCTGGAGCGCCACATTCTTCTGGGATGGGTGCTAGCCCCTTTGGTGGAGAGGGGGGGGGTGAAGTTTGCACTGAATTTGTCAGCCAGGATGTTGGCTATGTCAGTTGGTTCAGTGTATTTATGGCCATTATGCACTAGCTCGGAGCATATCTGAGAGTTTGCCCCTAGACTCTTGACATAGTTAAAGAAGGCCTTGTGGTTATCCTTAGAGTCATTGGCTATTTTTCTTTCGAAGTTGGCCTTGGATGATTTAATGAGGGAGCACAGTTTTTTACTGATGTTAATCAGAGATGCCTTCTTATTTTGGGATTTTGTTCTATCTTGTAAGAGTTTCCTCCTTTTGTTGTAAAGTTTATTTATGGCTGGGGTCCACCAGATTGGCTTCCTCTTTTTTGAGGAGTTGGTCTTGGTTTTACTTGGGATGGCTCGGTCCATGCATTCTTGAAGATGTTCATAGAATGCACTTGTAAAGGATTCTGCCGTTGGGTCATCATTTTCCATTTGATTGGGAGCTTTGAAACTTCCCACCTTGGTCTTGAGGAGTGTGAAGTTGGCTTTAGAGAAGTTTTTTACCTTGATTTCCTTGACTGGGGGGGGGGGGGTCGGGATGTGGATGTCCAGTGTGATTAGTTTGTGATCTGATCTTACCAATGACAAGTTTACCTCAGGTGTGGAACATAGGTTACCCATGTTGGTGATGACCAGGTCCAGTATGTTGTCACCTCTTGTGGGAGTGGTGACCAGCTGTTCAAGGGCGTTTGAGTTTATAAACTCAAGGAAGCATTGGGCTAGGGCGTTTGAGCTTGAGTAATTTTCCCAGTCAATGTTTGGATAGTTGAAGTCACCCAGTAGCATGGTGTTGGATAGAATCTTCATACTTTCTAATGTTCTCAGGAATGCTGCGTGATGGTCCTGAGACAAGGTGGGAGATCTGTAGCAAGCTATAAATTGAACAGTCAATTTACCCGCTGTCAGTTGTACTTGGATGGTCTCAGATTCTGCGTGCTGTGCTACTAACCTGGAGGTGTGGGTGTTCTTGATAAATATGGACACACCCGCTCCTTTTGTGTTCCGGTCCTGGTTTTGGGACCTAAAGGTATGGTAGGAGTTATAGCCTGGTAGTGCTGGGGTGATCTCTGGAGCCTTGAACCAGGTTTCTGTCACTGCACATACGTCAATTTCTTCCGTACTAAGGAGAGCCTTGAGTGCATGCATTTTGAGGTTTAGACTTCTGGCGTTGAGCAGCATTACCCTCAGTTTTTGTTTATTATTGTTGTTTATGGAGGCGGGTTTGTCTTTTGAGCCTTGCCTAAAAAAGGCAGTATTGGGGCGGCAAGAGTCTTGGCCAGTATTCGAAAGCCCAGGGGTGACAGGTGCAAGCCATCTCTGGTGAAGCAACGTGGCTTGTCAAGCATGTTGTCCCAGGCTGACAAGTACTGGATCCCCTTTGAATGACACCAGTAGTTTAACCAATTGTTGAAACTGATAATTTTTTCTTCGTATGCTGGCATCATTTTGGGTGAGGGCAGGATGCTACTCAGAGTCAGAGTCATACCAGCCTGGGCTACATGGTCAGAGAGCTCCTCCATGTGTCTTTTCATGTAGTCCAGGGAGGTATGTCTCTGGTCATTTACACCAACATGTACAATGACAGAGTCATATTTGTACTTGTTGTGGAGTGACCTGAGTGCATGTGTTATGTGGCGGATTCTGGCACCCGACAGGCAGCTTATGGTAACCTTCTCCTTGTTCAGTCTAGTGAGTGGGACGTCTGTGTGCCTGATGATAGAATCACCGATTACTAGTGTGTTAGGTGTGTTATTTAGCCTTAGGGGCTGTTTTTGTTTGTCACACTGATGTTGTGACATATGTGTTACCTGGTTTCTGTTGTGGGGTGGGGGTTGCTTGGGTGTATGCTTAGGAGGTCTCTGTTGTTTAGGCAGGTTCTTATTTAGAGCCTCCGAGTATGTTTTTGCGTGTTTCTGAGAGTTGTTTTCTGGTGCAGCTATGGCTGGTCTATGTGAGTCTGGTAATGTGGTGCTAGTGTTGCCCTTCTCCTTGTGACTGGTTGATCCAGTCGTGGGTTGAGAGAGCTTAGCCTCCAGTTTGGCTGTGTAGCTGCATCTCTCGCATATGTTTGTGTTGGTTGGGAGGAGGAGGGGGTTGTCTGTGTACATGAAGCAATTGTAACATTGCCTCAGGATGCCCAGATTCACCAGCTGGACCAGAAAGCACACCTGCAGCTGTCCCTTGAATATGCCTAAATAGATGGTTGGGACTGTATTGCTGATTGGATGAGTAAAGAGCCTTATACTTCCTGAGTATAGGGCTGAAGTGCAAGCTGTAAGCTAGTGCTAGTTTTAGTGAGTTTTAGTAAGTGCCAGTCTTAAATTGCCTTATTTCTAGTGCTGGGTTGAAGTGTTTCAAGTTTCAAGGGAAAAACTGAAGTGCAGACTTCATGGAGCCTGGAATAGTTTAACCGCAGCTAAACAGCGTTGTGCTGTGTGTAAACCCGTGCTAAATGGTTTTTATACCAGGGAGATCAAAAAGGATAGAAATTAGCCCAAAATGGCCAATGAGCTACAAGTTGCTGGGCTGGGACCTCTCCTACAGGGACAGATAGGCTGCTCAGAGTTCCCTCTCTCACAGTGAACAAGGAAGCCACCTAATTATCCAAGTATGATATGGGCAACACAGGAACCTTTACCACAGTCCTGGATTCAGCAAAGCCTGAAAACTGGACTAGACTAGTTCAGAAAGGCGGGAAAACAAGGAATTTTTTTTGTGTTTTTTTTTTTCAGAAACAACAGAAATGCAGAGCTTAAATTACTTTAAATACACAGAAGAGGCTAGTGCACTTGAGTGTGTAGGCTGCGACTGTGTTACAGGTAACTTAAATGCAAAAACGACAAACAGCAACTTTTTTGAAGTGCAACAAAGAAATAAGTACAGTAAGCAATGCAGATATGACTAGGGATCATGACATAAGGTCTGGAGTACATATGTGTGCTGGTGTGCTGCTATATATAATTATATGTGTTCCTGTTGAACTAGTCCCTTACTCTCTTAACTGCCAATGTCATTTGATATTCAACTCCCACTTCTCATCGGGACTATGTATAACCTACTAAACGCTGTAAACCATCTGGCTAGAAGTCAAAATACAGCCATCTTGGCTATGTTTAATATCCACTGGAATCAGCATAACAACAAGTCCCTCATGTTCTCTTCAAGTAAACCTGCCTTCTTTTAAAAAGGGTTGAATCCTATTAGACCTAACTGATGTATCTTCAAACACAATTTTATAATTGGGTCCTCACTAACTCCGCTCAAAGTCCATCTCCTAATAGGTCATCTCCTTTTTATTGACCACCATAACTTCCCTCCTGTCAGCAAAGGACAGTCATGTTTTAGCTTAATAATCATCTGAAGATCATTTAACATGGCAATGGGACATATCTTCTATATGAAATTAAAACTATTGTCTGGAACTATTACATAGCAACTATAAAACAGGTTTGAAACACTTTTGTAACATCTTGTAAGAACTTAAATTGTTTCCCATGGTGGCAAAGTACAGAGCATAACCTTGAACTTTGCCTTTCAGTCATGGTAAAAAATAATAATAATAAAAAAAGAATATGTATAAATATGTGTATATATATATATATATATATATATATATATATATATATATATATATATATATATATATATATATGGGTCTACCTGATATGGTCGACAGCTCATATGATCGAAAACCAAAACACTGACACCAGAACACTGACAGCTCAAAACACTGAAAGCTCATTTGATCGACAGCTCATTTGGTCGACACATGAAACCAAAGGATAACGCCCTTTCTCCACTGTAGGGCGACTGAGTAGGAATAATAAGTTTGGGGGGTGTGGGGGGCTACGTGTACATGAATATAGTCAACTCAGTTCAATGTATCCATATGTATGTTTACAATTTATGACATATGTGGGGGGCTTCACCCCCCCCCCCACAAACTTATTATTCCTACTCCAGGGTTGCCCTACACTGGAGAAAGTGCATTATCCTTTGGTTTCATGTGTTGACCAAATGAGCTGTCGATCAAATGAGCTTTCAGTGTTTTGAGCTGTCAGTGTTCTGGTGTCAGTGTTTTGGATTTCGATCATATGAGCTTTCAGTGATATCAGGTAGACCCATATATACATATATATATAGATATATATATATATATATATATATATATATATATGTATATATATATATATATATATATATATATATATATATATATATATATATATATATATATATATATATATATATATATATATATGGGTCTACTTTCTTTTGTTAAATCTCATTTGACTGAATTTCATTTAATTTCACCACGCCCAAATCGCTGAAAACTCAAATTACTGAAAACTTATTTCACTGAATCTCATTTCACTGAACTGAACTTAGTATATATGGCACTGTGTAGAGTACTGTAAGGCAAGTAAAAGGTATATGCCCTTTTCCCCACTGTAGTATGATCCTGGAGTTAGTATATATAGTTAGGGGGGTTGTGGGGGGTGTAGCCTCCATCTTGTTTGTTTTGTATTGTATTTTAGCAAAATTTCAAAACAATATATTTTAAATAATAGGCATGTGTAGTCACAACACCAGTGAATGTCTCCGGAAGACAATATGTACTCAAAGTCAGTAGGGGGCTATGCTCCACACACCCCAGTGTGGGGGGGGCTATGCCCCACACACCCCCTAACTATATATACTAACTTCCGGATCACACTACAGTGAGGAAAAGGGCATATACATTTTACTTGCCTTACAGTACTCTACACAGTGTCATATACACTAACTGCAGTTTAGTGAAATGAGATTCAGTGAAATGAGGTTTCAGTTATTTGTGTTTTCAGTGATGTGGTCAAAGTGAAATGAAATAAAGTAAAAAGAGATTCAACAAAACAAAGTAGACCCATATATATATATAGACTTTCAAAATTCTGAACTTGTATTTCATCTGTGTGGAATTTTGCATTGCAAACCATCTGCAAAAAATGTTATACTGAGCCAAACATAAATACTTTAAAACCTATCAGACCAGATTGCTTGAGTGTTATAAAGTATTCTACAGTAGGATTAACAAGCTATAAATTCAACTCATGAGCATAAAATTGAGGACATTAAAGATGCCATCATCACCCATACTGCTTTAGCCAAATTATTTGCTCATTCTTTCAAGAAACCACAGTGCAGTGGTTTGCATTGTTGCCTCGCAGCAAGAGGTTCTCTGGTTCAGTTCTTGTCTGGGGTGCCTTCTATGCGAAGTCTGTATGTCCTCCCTGCATTTATATGGGTTTCCTCCAGGTGCTCCAGTTTCCTCCCATGTTACAAAGACTTGTATATGGAACATTTCTAACCGGGTCTCTGCTGAAAATTGTTTCATTCCAAGTCAGACTTTCCCAGTAAACAAATGTTAAATAAACTAACTAAATAAATAAAAAAAACAAATGATTGCTCACCACTAGCCACGTAAGCAGTACCGTTCAGCCTAATGCGTATCTAAATTACTGCTACTAGTTCCATCTTCCGTAATGCTAACTACTAACAAGGTCAACAACGGCCTAAAGAAACGGGAGAATTATGGTGCTGCTGAGTCTGACAGACTCCTCCAAATTCTACAAATTCAGTGGTACCTTCTCAGGTGTACTTCTTCAGTATGTCAATAACCTGTAATTATAGTTCAGTTTATTTCCTAATCTGTGTATCTTCTACACTATTCTCTCTTCATAAGACAAAGGTGCCTCCATCTCCTAACTTTATTCTGCCTCATCTCTCTTCTTTCCTCACTGTCAAATGTTTTAGAGATGCCTGTGCCTTCCCGGCTTTCCTCCTATCTGAATGCATTTGACTTTCTTACCAATTAGCAGTATACTTTTCAGAAAATGTACATTAACTACCACTCTTACTAACTCTACTGACATCTTGCAGACCTGTGCTGCCCTTCTTGATCTAGGGAAGACATGTGACTAAGGTCAGCACTGAACATATTTGCCCCTTTTGTTTATTATAGAATTTCACCAGTAACATCTGAGTGAGTTGTCCATTACTATGTAAAACAACACTGAAATGATCGATTTCCACTAACTATGTACAGTAAACTTCAAGTGGCCATGGCACTGAAAGAACCAAAATAGAAAAAAAAGTTTGGATGAGCTGAAAATAACTGTTATTGTGTCACCAAAGTGAAAAATGAGTGTGTTTGTCTACTAAATTATTTTCAAGAACTGTAGATGTCAGATCAATGTGAACACCACAGAAATCATTATATGTCATGTTTTACTTTAAAACTGGCTACATCTGCAATCATCAGTACCTCTATGTGCAGCTTGTCTGGGTTTGTTACAAGTGCAAAGGCCAACAAGATATTTCATTTTGGTAATATATCATCAATAGACTGAGCTTTGTAATTTATAATATAAAGCATTATAGTGAGACGTAATGTTTGAGTCATCAGTGATAATTTGTGAATCATAGATCAAACTACAATGATAAAGTAACAAATGAGGAACTTATGTAGGATAGTTCTGTTAGTTTCTTTTAGAACCAAAAATGGTTTGGCCACTTTAGACTAACTAGATTTCTATGTGATGGACAACTTAGAATAGATCAAAACATTAAAAGGTACTTTTTTAAAGAAAAGACAATTCAAGTAATGGGGGAAAAATAAGATTACTTGATTACTTGTAAGAATAAAGAGACCATCCCTAAATAAAATTTATAAATCATTTAATTAAAGTGAGGAATACAAAATGAAGAATATTTGTTAATAATAACTCTGGTGAGAAATGAAATCTGCTTAACAAAGTCAGATTTTAATACAGTGCAGGGAATAGACAAGGATATTTGAGAAATACATTTTACTCTTTCAGGGGTGAGTTTGACCGAAACTTGTTACTTTGAAATAACGGACAATGCTAAAGGTTGATGACATTATTGATACAACAACATAGTAGGTGGAAAGATTACTGATAGTCACCTGTGATTTTTACCACTTGTAATAATTGTTTTGTTGCTCAATTAGGCCACTGTAGTATGGAAAGATGTGGAGAAACAGGAGGTTTCTCCTTTAAGCTGCTATGCTGAATGAAACATTTTGAAGGAGTAAAAGCAGGTATGACACATCCATTCATTTCATTGGTTGTCTCATCTCAGCTTTTTAATATTGGCAATAGAATATTTTGCACTGCAATCTCATTAACGTATTCACTATGTTTATTAAAAAAAAAAACATTTCTTGAACTTTGGAAGAACATTTTATTGTACTTTTTTAGAAAAGGGAATGCAGTTTATTCAAGTACTGAAAAAATTATTGCCTGAGTGGTGCAAATCTCTGAAGAAACTATAATGACTGAATTTGTACTTCAAGGATTTGAAACTTTATAGTACGCATTTCAAAGAAAAACTTAATAACAAATATGGGATTAACAAACAACAAAATATTACTAAACAATTACAGCTTAAGGGATGATTCACCTTTATATTGCCATTCATCATCATCATCATCTTCTTTAGGCTGTTCCCGTTAGGAGTCACCACAGTGGATCATCTGTTACCATTTCTTCCTGTCCTCTGAATCTTGCTCTGTCACACCAACCACCTGCATGTCCTCTCTCACCACATCCATAAACCTTATCTTAGGCCTTCCTCTTTTCCTGTTACCTGGCAGATTCATCCTTAGCATCTTTTTCCCAATATACTCAGCATCCCTCCTCAGCATATGTCCAGACCAATATAATCTTGCCTCTCTGGCTTTGTCTCCAAACCTTCCAACCTGGGCTGACCCTCTGATATAATTATTCCTAATCCTGTCCACCCTCGTCACACCCAGTGCAAATCTTAACATCTTTAACTCTGCCACATCCAGCTCTAACTCCTGCCTTTTTGCCAATGCCACTGTCTCCAACCCATATAACACAGCTGATCTCACTACCCTCTCGTAGACCTTCCCTTTCACTCTTACAGGTACCTGTCTGTCACAAATCACTCCTGACACTTTTCTTCACCCAATCCATCCTGCCTGTACTCTTTTGTTCACCTCTCTTCCACACTCACCATTACTCTGAACTATTGATCCCAAGTATTTAAACTCATCCACCTTGGCCACCTCTACTCCTTGCATCCTCACCATTCCTCTATCCTCCCTTTCACACACACTAGTATATTCACACATATATTCTTAGTCCTGCTGACCTTCATTCCTCTTCTCTCTAGAGCATTTCTCCATCTCTCCAGGGTCTCCTCTACTTGTTCCCTACTCTCACTACAGATCACATTGTCATCTGCAAACATCATAGTCCATGGGGACTCCTGTCAGATCTCATCTGTCAACCTGTTCATCACCATTGCAAATAAAAAAGGGCTCAGAGCTGATCCTTGATGTAATCCCACCTCCACCTTAAATGCATCTGTCACTCCCACCACAGACCTCACCGCTGTCACACTATCCTCGTACATATCCTGGACCACTCTTACATACTTCTCTGGCACTCCCGACTTCCTCATAAATACCACAACTCCTCTCTAAGCACCCTGTGATATGCTTTTTCTAAGTTTACAAAAACACAATGCAACTCCTTCTGACCTTCTCTGTACTTCTCCCTCAACACTCTCAGAGCAAACACCGCATCTGTAGTGCTCTTTCCCAGCATGAAACCATACTGCTGAACACTAATCATCACATCCCTTCTTAACCTAGCTTCCACTACTCCTTTCCATAACTTCATGTTGTGACTGATCAGTTTAATCCCTCTGTAGTTACTACAGCTCTGCACATCACCCTTAGTCTTAAAAATCGGTACCAAAACACTTTTTCTCCATTCCTCAGGCATCCTCTCACTTTCCAAGATTTAATTAAACAATCTGGTTAGAAATTCTACTGCCATTTCACCTAAACACCTCCATGCTTCCACAGGTATGTGATCTGGGCAAACAGCCTTGCCATTCATCATCCTCTTCATAGCTATCCTTACTTCCTCCTTGCTAATCCATTGTACTTCATGATTCACTATCCTCACATCATCCAACCTTCTCTCCCTCTCATTCTCTTCATTCATCAACCCCTCAAAGTACTCTTTCCATCTGCTCAACACACTCTCCTCACTTGTGAGTATGTTTCTCTCATTATCCTTTATCATCTTTACCTGCTGCACATCTTTCCTAGCTCAGTCCCTCTGTCTAGCCAATCGGTACAGGTCCTTTTCTCCCTCCTTAGTGTCCAACCTTTCATACTACTCTTCATATGCCTTATCCTTTGCCTTCGCCACCTCTCTCTTTGCCATGCACCTCATCTCCTTATACTCCTGTCTACCTTCTTCATCTCTCTGACAAGCCCACGTCTTCTTTGCCAACCTCTATCTCTGCATACTCTCCTGAACTTCCTCATTTTACCACCATGTCTCCTTGTCATCCTTCCTTTGTCTAGATGTCATACCAAGCACCTTTCTAGCAGTCTCCCTTACTAGCTCTGCTGTAGTCATCCAGCTATTTGGTAACTCTTCACTGCCACCCAGTGCCTGTTTTAACTCTTCCCTGAATTGCACCTCATAGTTACCCTTTTTCAATTTCCACCATTTGATCCTTGGTGCTGCCCTTACACTGCTCCACCTCTTCTTGCTTACCAACGTCATCCTACAAACCACCATCCTATGCTGCCTAACACTTTCCCCAGTCACCACTTTACAGTCTCCAATCTCCTTCAAACTGGCCCTCCTAAATAAGATATAATCCACCTGTGTGCATCTTTCTCCACTCTTGTATGTCACCCTATGCTCCTCCTTCTTGTTAAAATACGTATTCACCATAGCGATGTCCATCCTTTTCACAAAATCCAGTACCATCTGACCTTCTGCATTCCTTTGCTTAACACCATACCTACCCATCACTTCCTCATCCCCTCTGTTCCCTTCACCAACATGCCCATTGAAATCTGCTCTAATAACCACTCTCTCACCCTTGGGTGCAGTCCTCACCACTTCATCCAACTCACTCCAAAATTTTTCTTTCTCATCCATCGCACACCCAACTTGTGGAGCATATGCACTAACATCATTCATCATTACATCATCAATTTCTAGCTTCATAAACATCACTCTATCTGACACTCTTTTCACCTCCAAAACACTCTTAGCATATTGTTCCTTCAGGATAACTCCTATGCCATTTCTCCTCCCGTCCACACCATGATAAAACAATTTGAACCTTTATATTGCCATTACAAATGTTTAAGCCATATGATAAATAATATAGAAAAAATATCAGTGTGATAAGGAAAAAAATTTAAAAAAGTATGATTAAAGTTTAAAAAGCAAAAGAAACTGTGTATTATAAAAGGTCCCAGAATGTGCCATGGAGGAGTTAATTCTTAAGGCATATACTAAAGCAATACAGAGAATTATGCTTACAAAGATATTTTGGAAGTGAATTACATGGATATGAAGCAAGGAAGGAAATAAAACTTGAGTCTAGAGGAAAATTGTGGCTTTCTGGCAAATTATTGGCAAACCATTAAAGAATGAAGTTAGAAAATAATGACAGACATTTAAGTTTTAGACTTCATACCCTTCAGAAAATTCACGCTAATGCAAAACATGTTAGTCTATCAACTTTCTATGTTTGTAAGAACAATATTTAAAATTGTCCCTATTTGTACCACTTTTTTCATGACTTTATCCAGATTTCTTACTCTAAGATTTTGAGAGGTATGACTCTAGACTAAATCTGATGACTGGCAGCACCTCTAAGACAGTTGAGTAAATTTTCCATGAGGGGCAGTAAGGCAGCTCTTTAATGCAGTCAGTAGCCTGGTCATATACAGCTTCGAATACTACTGTGAAAGCCTTGAACATTGATACAGAAGAGTGAGTAGTGCAGGGAAGGAGGAACATGAACAATTTTGCTATAAGAAGTCTCAGATGTGAATTCTGCAGTCACTGCAACTATCAAGCTCTGTGGTTTTAAGCCTCAGACAAAGGGCATTACAGAAGTCCAGATGAGATATAGCTGAGGCTTGCAAAACCATTTGCAAATTCAGATGAAATCTAGCTAAGAAATGTACAACCATCTGTAAGTTCTCTGATGGAATTATGTGATTAATTTGGCTAATGATTCTAAACTGATAACAACTAGTCTCCTAGTTGTGAATAGACAGCTAATCATAAAGGTTTAGTCTGAGATTATGCCCTTTGGACACAAACTCCTGTCTGTGACCCCATCATACCTCTCAACCTCTTAGATAAAAAAATCTGGACAAAGTCATAAATAATGGAGTGATAAAGGCCCAAAAATAGGGACACTTTTCAGATATTGCTCTTACAAACTTAGAAAGTTTATAGACTAACAGGTTTTACATCAGAATGAATTTTCCGGAGGGTATGAAATCTGAAACTGTCTGTCATTATTTTCTGACTTCAAACTTCAATAATTTGCCAGTGATTTGCTAGAAAACTACAATTTCATGAAAAATGGGCCAGAAAATATTTGCCAAAAATCTGGACATTGTGCAAAAACCTGTACAGTTGAGAGGTATGGTAATACTGTGTTAAGGGCAGGAGATGCAGAGGGCATTAATCTATAATATGAGGTTATGGCAAAGGTTTTGTCGAGGTTGAGTTTCAGTCTGTTTGATGGATATCTAACAAAGAATATCCTCCAAATTGTCCAGAACTGGGTCCAAGTAGGTAACATGGTAAAACCAAATCTACTCGAGCTACACGCTCTAGGGATATAAACCTCAACACAACAATGAATAGAACATGCTGGAGGGATAGATTCCCTTCGCAGAGACTTCCCTTACTATGGAATAGGGTCCCGATCTACATAAGACAGAGCCCCTCACTATCATTCTTCAAGAGGAACCTTGATAAGTGGATGGGTAACAGAAAGTTCACACCGGGGATCACACCAACAGCACTACTAGATAGGGGCCAAGGGTACTAGCTGCTAGTACAAGTGTCTAGGGAACTACTAAAGGGGAGGTGAATACCACACAATGTGGCTGGGCTAATATATGCCTTTGGGCAGATAGCCCAGTACCAACCTATGAACCTATAAGGAAAGACAAGTAATTATTTGTATTATCAGCATGGCCAGCACTGTGGTGCAGCAGTTAATGTTGTTGTCTCACAGCAAGAGGTTCTCCAGTTTGATTCTCAGCTGGGGTGCCTTCTGTGCGGAGTCTGCATGCCCTCGTTGCATTTGCGTGGGTTTCCTCTGGGTACTCTGGTTTCCTCCCACATTACAAAAACATAAGTCCGGAGTTTTTCTCCCCCAGCCATTGTCGTAATTTGAGAATCCAATGTCATTGTACAGCAGGGACACAGGTGGAATCCCAGGGGTGTATTTACTGTTCCCTATCCAGTTATCCAGGTTGTACTTAAAAAGGGTTAATGAGGTTCTCTGCTTGATGTGGAAGGAAGTTTATTCCCCTAAAGGGGAGTCTGTAGGACACAAATCTGTCCCACCAACATGTCCTATTGATGTCACAGACCAGTTTGAGGTTGCCCGTGCAGGTTAATCAAGGGGAGGTTGACTTGCGGATATGCAGCAGTCCCTTCAAGTCGGGGTCTGAGATTGGCTTTGAATGCCAGACAGACCTGTGAGGAGTCTATAGGTGACTGAGAAGAGGGACAGGGCCTTTAGCCTATCTGTGTATGGTAGAAGTTTGAGGCCCTGGATTCTCCTGAGGAAGAACATCTGTAGTCTCTCCTGCATGCGCTTTGTGAGGTACATGCCAAAAGGGGCATTGTACTCAATAAAGGGAAGAATGCAGGGATGTTATGACCACCTTGTCCCTGGATGAGATACCATTACTAATGAGGTGGGCCATATAGAAAGCTTACTGTACAATGGAGGCAATATGGTGGTCAAAAGTGAGTTTGCTATCAACCTGGGTACCCAAGTCCCTTATGATTGATTGCGTGCTTAGGACCTTATTATTAATGTGATACTTTGTGGGGATGTCACTCTCCCCAAAGGGGATGATGAAGCATTTTTTGGCTTTCAATTTGAGGCCATGTTTCTGGCACCCGTCACTTGTTTGGGTGAGACCGTCTTGGATGATGTCCACATCACTAGGGGAATTGATGACGGCACCTAGCTTGCAGTCATCTGCAAACTTAGTCAGCCATAGCCCACTGGTTTTGGCCTGCACCTCAGAAATGTATATCCTATACAACAGAGGTCCCAAGATCAATCCCTGGTGTACACTTCTCATTACGGGTCTACTGCTTGAGGTGGCTTTCCCTATTTTGACTTAGGTGGGTTCATTCAATCAGCCAGTTTGCTAGCCATCTGGTAACAAATGGATTGATGCCTAGTTTAGAGAGTTTATCTATTATACTTCAGTGGGGAATAGTATTGAAGGCTTTGGCCAGGTCAAGATAGATGGTTTGCACCATCTTTCCTTCATCCATGGCTTTGGCGACTGCCTCAAAGAAGTTGACTAAATTTAACAGGCATGACCTCCCCTTGAAGAAACCAAACTGTGTGGCATTGTGTATTTAGAGGTTGCCAATGTCCTTCTTAATGAGGTCCATGATAATCCGCTCCATGGCCTTGCAGATCAGGCTAGTTAAGGCATTAAGTTTGTTCCAACTGTTATATCTAATATGCATTCTTTTAAAATAGATGTTTTCAAATTAGTAAGGAAACTACATTTATTATGTTTCTTTTCACAGTATAAAGATAACAACGTAGAGGTAATGAATTCCTCTGAAGTGAATAGTTCTTTAAATGAAACAGCATCTATGAAATTTTTTTCATGTGATTCTTCTTTTGAAAGTAATGAAATTATAAATGCTTATTGTTTACTGCTGATTGATAAAATTAGTAGTAAAAGCAGTTATATACCTCCTTTCACTAATGAAACAGTAAAACACTTTTCTAGTGTAGTAAATTATTCTATGCAAGATATCTTTAAACAAAGGAATAATATTTCATACAATTTGACTAAAAATGAACGGGAAGCATTGAAAGCTATGAAAGATAGAAATGATATTATTTTTAAGCCCTCAGATAAAGGCAATAAATTTGTTGTGATGACTGCAGATCAGTACCATAAGATGTGCATGGATATCTTATTATCTTATCTATCTTATTATCTCACAACTCACAATTGCCCACAAACTACTGTACCAACCTAATAACACCCCTATACTATCACAACTTTTACTCCCTTATAACAATCCTCCTGTAAACTTATGACCAAACCCATAAAGGCCCATAACGTAGCTGGTGACTCTCTTTTCACCAACACTGTTGGCAGAGCATGGAATTTGCTGCCTAAAGACTTAACTTTAATCTCATCCCTACCTCTCTTCAAACAACAAATCAAACTGTACTTCCACAACCACTGGCTTTGTTCTTGTAGTACTCCAGGTAACTTCTCTCCCCACCCTCTCTCTACCTTTAACCCTTCTGTTTGCTTAATATTTAGCATCTACCCTGTTTCTTCTCCCTTGCTGTCCTACTATGCTCTCACCCACTTCTCCCATTCTATCTCACCTCCTCTTGACTGTCTTCCTTCTTTTCCTCTCTCAATTCCTGACTCCTGTCCCTTCCCTATTATTTATCTCTCATTCTCCTTCTACGTCTCTACCCCTCTGAGCTTTAATTGTTATCTCTATGGCAGATGCCTTATTGCATATCCTTTATGTACTAGGTAAAATGCTTTGAAACTGACCAAACTTTATGTATGATCTCTAACTGTTTGAGTTCCTTAATGTATGTTGATTTTATTAACAAGTTGATTTTTATTTCTATTTTTATTGTATGTCTTTATTAACAACAAGTCTGTTCATTTATGTTTTACTGAAAATGGACATATATCCAGCTAGACTAGCCCGGTCAACAAATGTAAAATAAAAAAAAATAAATAAATGATGAAGTATATAGAACTACAGTATGGAAGGAATATGAAACAGCTTTATTAGCATATAATGAATTAATATATAAGGGGTATAGGTTGGAATACTTCATTAAGAATGATATAGAGAAGAAATTTTCTATAGATAAATGTACAATGGCTAAATTTTATTGCCTTCCTAAGTTACATAAAAATAAATGTAACCCTCCAGGTCGTCCTATAGTGTCTGCATGTAACTATTTTCTTCACAATATAGGAATTGTGTTACATGAACAACTATTACCTAAAGTTGTGAAGTTATCTTCCAATATTAGAGACACTTTTGACTTTTTGGAGAAAGTAAGAAAAATTCAGTAGAATGAAAAGAGATATTGGATAGTATTAGATGTTAAAAACTTGTATACAAACATTTCACATGAATTAGGTGTTGAGGCTCTTAAGTTTCACTTGGGAGATACTCCATTAACTTACTATATAATTGACTTAGTACAGTTTTGTCTTAAAAATAATTATTTTGAATTCAATGATACTTTATATCAACAAATAAAGGGAACAGCAATGGGAGCCGTGTTTGCTCCAATGTATGCAAATTTATTCATGGATCATTTTGAAGTAGAATTTTTGTATAAAATGTGCTTTTTTAGAAATTATGTGGTAGAATACTACCGTTACATAGATGATTTAATATTTCTATGTGAAGGTGGCAGTCCTGATGTTAATAATTTCACCGGCGTCCAAATTTTAACTTTGGAATAAAATTTGATGGTACTCAGTGCGGAGAGAAAGTGACATTTTTAGATGTAAACTTGGAAATAGAAGGTAATAAGGTGGTGACTTCAGTCCATTATAAATTTGAGGGAGTAAATAATTTTATATATGGGACTAGCTGCCACCCACCACACTTAATATCAGCACTTCCTTATAATGAATTATTGCATATTTCAAGACTGACTAGTGATATAAAGCAAAAAGAGAAACAAATTGAACAAATTTGTAATAAATTTATATAAAGAGGGTATAGTATAGAATGTGTGGAGCAAGCTAAAGAGAATCTTAGGTTAAAAAGCCATACTAATACATTAGTGGAGTATAGAGGTAAACCAGATAAGAATAAAAATAATAAGCAAGTAGATAAAGTATTTTTTGTGACCACTTTTGGGGTATATACAGAGAAATTGGGTAAATAATTATGTCTTATTGGAATTATTTGACACACGACCCCTTTTGGGGAGAGTTATTACCTCAAAGACCCATGGTGTCATATAAACGGGGAAAAGCATTAAGGATATGTTAGTGCATGCCCAGTTTATTTTTCCTGTAATAAGATTGAATAAATCTATATTAAATTTTGGCTTTAAAGCCTGTGGACATTGTAGTATATGTAGTCACACAGTTCTTTTGACAGAATTAACGGAAGGAAATTTAATTTGAATGATAGTTATAGTTGTGTAACAGAAGGAATTATTTATGTGCTTAAATGTGAGTGTAATTTATTTTATATAGGGGAATCTAAATGAAGTTTTCGGGTTAGATTTTTAGAACACTTGAGAAATATTAGAAATGAAAAAGTGGCAAGCCCTCTAGACTTACACTTTAAAAAGTATCACAATAGTGATGGGAATAAGTGAACAGGCACAGTTTTGGAAAAAGTGTATTGTGAAAGAGGTATGTGCCTAAAAAATAAATTGCAATGGAAATAAGCACTTTTCATTTTAAAATTTGATACTCTACACCCTAAGGGGTTAAATAGAGAGCTTAATTGGAAATGGCTCTTATAATTAATTGTTTTTTAATTGTTTTATTAGTACTGTTTTTACTATATAAGAAGGAATGAGAAATGGTATTGTTATACTCTGTTAAAGGCTTTTGCCGAGGTGCTGGAGAAGTCAATTTTTGGTATTACGAAAATAAATCTTTGGATTTACTGGCTGGGTCATTTTTTTGGATATTACTTCTTAATGTGCGGTGAATTATAGTTAGGCTGATGGGTCTATAATTTCCTGGATCAGTGGATGCTCAACCTTTGTTCAAAGGGTTGACAGTGGCTTTCCTCCACTTGGTTGGGATGAAGCTGGTACTCAGGCTTTGGTTGAATAGTGTGCCTAATGGTGCTGCAACTTCCTGCTTGAGTTCATATAGGATGCAGCCTGGGATGTTATCAGGTCCCATGGAGGCTGTATTTTTTGCCTTGGAGAGGGAAGTTGTAACTTGCCTCCTAAAGATAAGGGGAGGGGGCAGGTGCTGTGGATGTCCTGATTTACTGTTGGGGGGGGGTCAGAGGGGTAAAGGTTTCACTGAACCTGTCTGCCAGCAGATTGGCTATATCTACAGCATTTATGTATTTGGTGTCTTTGGCCACCAGTTCTGAGCAGATCTGAGTACTTCCTTTGAGATCGTGGACACATGTGAAGAAGGCCTTGTGATGGCCGTGCCCTGGCCCAGCAATCAAGGAGCCTCAATCCTCGCCACTAACACCAGGGAGGGTGTCTCATAGAAGAAGAAAGGATAGCTAATACACACAGTAATGAACAATTTCCCTTAAGTGCACACAGAGATCACAGGCAGTCTGGGGCTGGTTGCTCCCTTGCTCTCCAGGTCCCTAATAACACTTCACACTGGCACAGCTATAGGATCCAGATCTCAGACTAGCTGGCAAGCTAACCTCCAGTACCCTTTCTGTCCAACCAGTGCTTCATGTCCCTACCCAGGTAGCTGACACACCACACACACTTTGAGATACGTATTTATACAACTTCATAGACACTCCTGGGAAAGGCTGACACAGATTCTCTAGTTGTGCCCCTTTACCCAGACTATATGGTAGTAAATCCTGCCACCACCAGCTTAATAATTATCAGCTACCCAAAGGCCCTTAAAAAGGTGTCCAATTATTTCTGTGCAATATTATTATCCAATTGGTAATGTGACTATTCAGTCTAAGGCTTATTAGAGTGGCCTATTACAATGAATTCTATAAGTATGCAATGTACTCTAGAGCCTACTTCTCTACACAAACCAGCCATAGGTAAAGGATTTTAAAATATTTAATAATAAATAATTAAAACACAAGACAATACTACTACACCACAGAGATATCTAAGAGTTCAGAAATCACACAGAAACTTAAAACAATGCAGTAGGACAGGTCTGATGTCAAAGAAAAACACTTAATCTAACTTTCAAATCTTTAGCTATTCTTAGGAGAAAACACAGTGCTATAATCCTACTTACATACATAAAGAGCATAAGCAGTACTGGGGTTGATGGTCCAAGACAAATGCTTTCAGTCTCTCAATGAACAATATTTAAAACACTAACAAACAGCTCTGCTAAGGCCCTCCCAAATTACATCATTTTGACACTTAGGTTTTCCCAGTATTCACATTACATCATTTTGCCAATTAGTCTGGAGTTCCCAGGCAAACAAACTGCATTATTTAGCAATCTAACACCTGCTCAGGAAACTAAAACAATAAAAGACATTTCACATGTATACTCTAACAAGTATTTCTTAAGTTAAGACAATAGAAAGAATGTGTTCAGCTAGCCACTTCAGCACCACTTTTTAGTTAATTGTAACTTCAAAGAACATTTGGAATGCTTGGCTTGGTTTTCCTAACAGCAGATGGCAATGTTGCAACAATCTTGAAGTTCACATTTTACAGTGTTTTCTTTCATTTAAGAACACAAGCCTGTATTTTAAATGTATTTATACAAATGATAGAATTATGTATCAAATTCTATTTGACTAGGCTGGCAGCCTTCGCCCATCTTTCCCCAATCTTCACAGGCCTTATGAGTGTCTTTAGTAGATGTTGCCAGTTTGGACTCAAAGTTTGCTTTGGAGGATTTTGCTAGTGCTCTTATTTGCTTGTTCAGGATAAGGAGAAAATGCTTCCTATTAGGTACCTGCTCCTTCTTGGTCCTGGACAGCAGTTTTTCCTTTTATTATAGAGTTTATTTATTGCAAATGTCCACTAGACAGGTGTACTCTTCCTTGAGGAGGATGGTTTCATCCTGTCAGGTATTCCTGATTCCTTGCAGCTTACAAATGCTCGTATAGTATTTTGGTGTAGGTTTGGATATATGTGACAGTTCCTATGGAGGAAGAGAGGACTGTGAAGCTGTTTATACCTTCCCTCAGGAGGCTGTAATCTGCTTTGCAGAAGTTTTTTGTTTGACCCTAGTTAGGGGGGGGGGGTCAGGGGAGATGGTGACTTTAAAGGTGACTATTTTGTGCTCGGATCTTACCAGGGATGATGATACTGTAGGGATGCTGCAGTGGTTACTCATGTAGATTAATACCAAGTCCAAGATATTTTCACCTCTTGAGGGAGTGTCGACCAACTGGCTCACTTCATTTGCATTGATGAAATCAAGGAATCTTTGGGCATTTGTGTTTTGGCATGAGTATTTCTTCCAGTCTGTGGTTGGATAGTTAAAGCTTAGACTCATTCAAAGGCACATGCTTCTTCCCCATATACAATATTTTACTGTGCATATATATTTTTTACACACACAGACATAAACACACACTACGAAAATATCACTACATTTTGAAAGAATACTATGTCAAAAAGCATAAAAAAACAGTAGATACAAATGACTGAAAAACATTTTGCCAAAAACATTCTACACAACATGCACAGCATAAAAATCTTTTTGCTCCCCTGCACTGTCCCAAGGGTGAGGCTCTGGCACTGATTTCCTTCTTAGTTTTGTATTGAAATTCCACAGTCACACATCAGTGAAGAAAAAAAATGCCATACACAGCGAATCAGTGCTGGCCACAGACACAAACAGCTACAAATCTGGGTGTACAGCGTGATGGTGGGTATTGCCAATCCACACACAATCTTCTAAATTATATTCCTAATAACTCCCAAACTCCCATGATCTAATATATACCAGAAATACCATCTGTAGACTTCTACAGTTTTCAACAAAATTGCTTTTCAGTCAAATGTGCTTTCCATTCTGTTTATGATTAACAGTGGCATTATTACTTGTTTAAAGTGTTTTGCATGGACAGTCACTTAATATACATTTAAAAGGTTGGTAGCTTAGTCCATGCTACTGTTCTAGGTTGACAGATTTTTTTTTTCAGGGGGAAGAGTTGGCATTTACTCCAGCCTCATATGTACCATTACAGCTGTTTAGTGATGTCTTAGCCTAATTATCATCCAAAAAATAAATACTTTATATCCAAGAGGCATCTTATTCAATGTATAGTAAAGGACACACAAGGACAAATTATAATAGGGGTGAAATGAGTGGTAACACAAGGCCCACAGACTCAGTGGGACCCACTGCCAGCCAGCATAACAATTTAAAACTCATTTACGTCCATAACGTGACTATAGAATAAAACTTGCTGCTGTTTCCTTTCACAAGAATGAAAGATTTGCATCCTTCCTTTCCCTTCTTTACTTTGGTCTGGCAGTTGTTGCAGAGGGTTAAGGCTGTGAGCTGTATTTTCTGTGTTACAAGGTTTGATTCACTAAACCCTATTTTGCCAATTGTGTGAACTTGAGCAAGTCACTTAATCAGACATTGATTTGGGCAATTAGAAATTTAGTCTAGGATTCTTGGTGGTCCCTATTAAGCCTGTTAACTGCCTTTGAACCAGAGTAGTTATGGTGTAATGGAAGGAAATTTATTGTAGTGAACCTGATCATTATCATATGAGCCATGTTTCTGGGGTATGATGTTTGGTTTCCTTGTTCTGTTGAATATTGACTTAGCTATAAATAAGCTAGATAGCACAAAGTCATTGAGTTTAATGTTAATTTTTCAACCATAAATATATGTTTAATATATCTTTTTTTTGCAGGTACACTAGTGTGAAATGCAGTTTAAAACAGTTTGTCTAGTACTTAGTGTACATGAATAAGGCTATGAGCCATTAAAGAGCTGCTTCGTGTAGTACACAGTTTGACTCCCTCAGTCTTCATTTGCCTTCTCTATGACTGCTAAGTTACTTCACCAGTTAGTACTCCTGGGCGGCTCCTGAAAAGGGACACTTGTGTCCAGTGGGCTGCCCCAGGAAGTTAGCAAATGTTTTACATATTTGTCTTTGAATTTGTGCAATATTCACATACTCACTAATTAGCACTTTAGATATATTACTGGAATATGAATCCCAGCACATTTCTTGTAGTTTAGTGGGTTGCCAGATGGATTTCCACCAGATATGAGTTTCGAAAGGTGAGACGTTTACTGTTTCTCATGCTAAATCTGTTTTTAGTGAGACAAAGAGAGAGTTTTGTTTTGTTTAGAAAATGGCTGATAGTGTTTTTGATGTAAAATTTGAAATAAAAGCTTTAAATGAAATCAAAATCTCTGTGGTAATTGTAAAAGCAAAGAAGAAAATAGTGCGCACACTGTCAGAGCTGAGCAGTGTGTTATGGTAATTTGGGAAAGACAGCCATGCAATGGGATATTGTTATGGCTGATGGGGGCCTGGTTCATTACTCTTCATGGGGCCCAATTTATCTATGATCCAGCTCTGTTAACTGTGGAGGTGTATGCTTCAACCATGTAGCATTATCAGCCATTCATGTAGGCCAGACCTGTACTGGGTGATGACAGAGAGGATCACTATTCTTGATGCTATTGGAAGACATGGGGGAGAAAAAATGAGATGTAGTTGTTCTGCAAGCATGTAAGCCCTCCCCCAAAAAACGGTATGTTGTATGCAGTAATATGTCAGATTTTTGTATGATGGGTGGTTTGTTGAACAAACGTTGCTGAAGCATTTATATTGTCTTCAATTCACCATCATCAATATTTTTCCTCATTTTATACATAGGAATGCAATGTTATGTCAACTGTCACCAGCTCTCTTGATTCAGTCACTGCCTAGGTTTCTGTATTATACTGTACAGCAGTACTAGTCACTGCACTTTTTTGTACACCTTACTTGTCAGCTTCTTTGGCATTCTTCTGTCACATACTATCCCTCACACTCTTTTCCACTTGGCTGGAACCCCTCTGATTCTGCCTTTAACCTCCTTATTCAGATATCCATTCACATCATCCGGCTCAGATACTTTTTGCTGTTAACCAATTTCACTATTTTTCCCTTCTATCTCAGTTCTTGCTTCTTCTGATTTCCCCATTTGCTGCCATTTCAGCTGTCTTATCTGTACTCAGTTTCATCCCATGTGCCTTCAATTTTGCATTCCATTCTTGTATCCATTGTTGAATTTCTTGCTGTGAGTCTCTCTGTATTGTTATATAATCTGCTTGCAGCCATATTGTTGATCTGTCTCCTTTGACCAGTTTGCTTATATTGTCCATTATCAGTAAGAACAGTAGTGGACTCAGAGCTGAACCCTGATGCACATTCATTCCAACTAAAATTGTCTCTGTGAGACTGAGCACTGTTCTTAGTTGAGTAACCGAGAAGTTGTACATAGTCTGCAGTAATTCTGCTAATATTTCTGGGATTTCAAACCACTGCAGGACTGCCCAGATCAGTTTTCTTGGGACATTATCATGTGCTTTTTCCAAGTCTAGGAATGTACAGTTCCTCATCTCTAGCTTCTTCTCAGTTGTCTGTCTCACTTCAAACATTGGTTCATTTATGCTGAATCTGAACTGCTCATCTCCCATCTTACTTTCTACTACTCTGCATATTTATTTATTACTCACCCCATCTAGCACTTTTTTGCAATGTGACATGAGGTTTGTACCTCTGTACTGCCCACAGTTGTGGATGTCTCCTTTGTTCCTGTACATTGGCACTCATATGCATATTCTCTAGTCATCTGGGATTTGTCTTTTTCTCCATACTGCTATGGGTGCCCTTTGGGGCCATTTCTCCCCTAGCTGTTAACATCTTGACCATACCTGCTGTGACCTCATCTGAGACTGCTGTTTTCCCTGACTTCATTTTCCTTAGTGCTACTCTTACATCTACCCTTCTGTCACTATAGGCTGTGTCTGGGGCAGTACAGCTTCTGTGGGGTTTTCTTCAGAAGCTGCTTGAAGTACTCATTCCATCTGCCTTTGATGTCCTGTGAATTGGTGAGCAAAATGTTGCCAGGATCACTTATAAAGCACATCTGACTTTCTTCTTTATCTCTGTATCTTTGCCTTGCAATTTAATAAGAGTTTTTTTTGTGCCATTCACTGTGTCAGTTGCCAGATGCAGGTAGAGTGCCTCTGATGTCTGAATATATTGTCTTTTTTTTTCTTTATTCATTGCACTAAATAATGAATGAATTAATTAATAGGCCTAGATTGTGTAATATACTCTAAATATTTTATAATTAGTAGTAGTATATTTTTTACAGTGCCTTCTTTAAAGCCTCCAGCAACTGCAAAGGTATTGGTATTTGCCAGGTTATATAGTCTGCATTATTTGGAGTGGTTATCAGAACCATCTGCTCTTCAGCATCCATTATGTAGTTGTCATATATTACTGTGATAGGGTTGTCTGTACAAGATCAGATTGTAAAGGATTTCCACATTTAGTTAGAGGCAGTTACTTTATCTGGCAGTTAGAGTAGATTACTAAAATTATGACTTGTTAAGAAGCATCTTCATGTGCCAAGGATGCAGGGTTTGAATCTTTTCTACTTCATTTTCCCATTGTGTGAGCAAGTCACTAAAAAGACAGTTCTTT